>NW_025745222.1:912941-937941 GCF_021184085.1 Oncorhynchus gorbuscha | reverse complement strand
GACATCTTAACCATAGAGATAGACAGAGGTCTTAACCATAGAGATAGACAGACATCTTAACCATAGAGATAGACAGACATCTTAACCATAGAGAGAGACAGACATCTTAACCATAGAGAGAGACAGACATCTTAACCATAGAGAGAGACAGACATCTTAACCATAGAGAGAGACAGACATCTTGACCTTAACCATAGAGAGAGACAGACATCTTAACCATAGAGATAGACAGACATCTTAACCATAGAGAGAGACAGACATCTTGACCTTAACCATAGAGAGAGACAGACATCTTAACCATAGAGATAGACAGACATCTTAACCATAGAGATAGACAGACATCTTAACCATAGAGAGAGACAGACATCTTGACCTTAACCATAGAGAGAGACAGACATCTTGACCTTAACCATAGAGAGAGACAGACATCTTAACCATAGAGATAGACAGACATCTTAACCATAGAGATAGACAGACATCTTAACCATAGAGAGAGACAGACATCTTGACCTTAACCATAGAGAGAGACAGACATCTTGACCTTAACCATAGAGAGAGACAGACATCTTGACCTTAACCATAGAGATAGACAGAGGTCTTAACCATAGAGAGAGACAGACATCTTAACCATAGAGAGAGACAGACATCTTGACTTTAACCATAGAGAGAGACAGACATCTTGACCTTAACCATAGAGAGAGACAGACATCTTGACCTTAACCATAGAGAGAGACAGACATCTTAACCATAGAGATAGAACGAAGACTCAACTTTGTACGGCGTCTGTGACAGCATGGGCAGCACCAATGATCTCCATTTTAAAGTAATACATTTTTATATATATATATATATATATATATATTTTTTTAAAGCAGATATTTGTGATTTTAGCGCCATCTGCAGTGCCGGAGTCCTGGACCACAGGACTCCGGCACGTTTATTATATATATATATATATATATAGAGAGAGAGAGGTTTGTTAACGGCTGACCTGAGAATGGCTCCCTCTGCTGGTTGGAGGGGACTACCTGTTGCTCAGTACTCAGTGGACACACACACACACAGCTCAACAGCCTGTACTGACTCTAGTCACATGATGCTGGAGTCACAGGTCAACACCAGGCTCTGGTAGAGCTGTGGGGGTTCCTAACCAGAGGTCAACACCAGGCTCTGGTAGAGGGGGTGGAAGGGCTGTGGGGGTTCCTAACCTCTGGTAGAGGGGGTGGAAGGGCTGTGGGGGTTCCTAACCTCTGGTAGAGGGGGTGGAAGGGCGGTGGGGGTTCCTAACCTCTGGTAGAGGGTGGAAGGGCTGTGGGGGTTCCTAACCTCTGGTAGGGGGTGGAAGGGCGGTGGGGGTTCCTAACCTCTGGTAGGGCTGTGGGGGTTCCTAACCTCTGGGGGTGGAAGGGCTGTGGGGGTTCCTAACCTCTGGAAGGGCTGTGGGGGTTCCTAACCTCTGGTAGAGGGGGTGGAAGGGCTGTGGGGGTTCCTAACCTCTGGTAGAGGGGGTGGAAGGGCTGTGGGGTTCCTAACCATTACAAGGCAAATGCTTGTTGTCTTTGATTCTAGAAATGTGAAACAAACTATTTTTATTATCCTGGGGCATTATCATGATCATTATTCTGTTCTATTATATTTGTTATTCTTATTATTGTTGTTGTTGTTGTTGTTGTTGTTGTTGTTGTTGTTGTTGTTTTTGTTCTGTAAGTAAAATACTTCCATTGGGCCGGTTGAAAGTGGACTCGGCGATATGACATCATCATATACGGCAGGAGCAGGGTGACTTCCTGTTTTGCAAAACACAACAACAACAACAACAACGAGACTCAAACCCCAATGGGTGGCCATCTTGGCAGGTTTGGTGACTTCCTGTATTGTACATAGTCTATATAGTTAGACTAGAGGAGACTAGAGGAGACTAGAGGACCAGAGGAGACTAGAGAGACTAGAGGAGGCTGGAGGAGGCCGGAGGAGGCCAGAGGAGACCAGAGGAGACCAGAGGAGACCAGAGGAGGCCAGGGGAGGCCAGGGGAGACTAGAGGAGACTAGAGGAGACTAGGGGAGACTAGAGGACCAGAGAAGACTAGAGAGACTAGAGGAGACTAGGGGACCAGAGGAGACTAGAGGAGACTAGAGGAGACTAGAGGAGACTAGAGAGACTAGAGGAGGCCAGAGGAGGCCAGAGGAGACCAGGGGAGACAAGGGGAGACTAGAGGGGACTAGAGGAGGCCAGAGGAGACTAGAGGAGACTAGGGGAGACTAGAGGAGACTAGAGGAGACTAGAGGAGACTAGAGGAGACTAGGGGAGACTAGAGGACCAGAGGAGACTAGAGAGACCAGAGGAGACTAGAGAGACCAGAGGAGACTAGAGAGACTAGAGAGACTAGAGAGACCAGAGGAGACTAGGGGAGGCCAGAGGAGACTAGAGGAGGCCAGAGTAGACTAGAGAGACTAGAGAGACTAGAGGACCAGAGGAGGCCAGAGGAGACTAGAGGAGGCCAGAGAAGACTAGAGGAGGCCAGAGGAGACTAGAGAGTCTAGTGGAGGCCAGTGGAGACTAGAGGAGGCCAGAGGAGACTAGAGGAGGCCAGAGTAGACTAGAGGAGGCCAGAGGAGACTAGAGAGTCTAGAGGAGGCCAGAGGAGACTAGAGGAGACTAGAGGAGACTAGAGAGACTAGAGGAGACTAGAGGAGACTAGAGAGTCTAGTGGAGGCCAGAGGAGACTAGAGGAGGCCAGTGGAGACTAGAGGAGACTAGAGGAGACTAGAGGAGACTAGAGAGTCTAGTGGAGGCCAGAGGAGGCCAGTGGAGACTAGAGAGTCTAGTGGAGACTAGTGAGCCTGCAGAGTACAGAAAACTAGAGAGCACTTTAAAACCATTCACGGAACCAGACAATCAGCACATTCTCATTCAAATCCATTCATTATTCAATCAATCATTGGTTGGTTGGTTGAATGACGCGTTGATGCGATTGATGTATTGATTGACCCACATTATTAAACCCAGTTCAAGTCACAGATCTGGGGTCAGTTTTAGCATCCCACAGTCCTTAACCATTAACCCTGAGGAGAGGGAAACAGTCACAGATCTGGGGTCAGTTTTAGCATCCCACAGTCCTTAACCATTAACCCTGAGGAGAGGGAAACAGTCACAGATCTGGGGTCAGTTTTAGCATCCCACAGTCCTTAACCTTTAACCCTGAGGAGAGGGAAACAGTCACAGATCTGGGGTCAGTTTTAGCATCCCACAGTCCTTAACCTTTAACCCTGAGGAGAGGGAAACAGTCACAGATCTGGGGTCAGTTTTAGCATCCCACAGTCCTTAACCTTTAACCCTGAGGAGAGGGAAACAGTCACAGATCTGGGGTCAGTTTAGCATCCCACAGTCCTTAACCTTTAACCCTGAGGAGAGGGAAACAGTCACAGATCTGGGGTCAGTTTTAGCATCCCACAGTCCTTAACCTTTAACCCTGAGGAGAGGGAAACAGTCACAGATCTGGGGTCAGTTTAGCATCCCACAGTCCTTAACCTTTAACCCTGAGGAGAGGGAAACAGTCACAGATCTGGGGTCAGTTTTAGCATCCCACAGTCCTTAACCTTTAACCCTGAGGAGAGGGAAACAGTCACAGATCTGGGGTCAGTTTTAGCATCCCACAGTCCTTAACCTTTAACCCTGAGGAGAGGGAAACAGTCACAGATCTGGGGTCAGTTTTAGCATCCCACAGTCCTTAACCTTTAACCCTGAGGAGAGGGAAACAGTCACAGATCTGGGGTCAGTTTTAGCATCCCACAGTCCTTAACCTTTAACCCTGAGGAGAGGGAAATCATCAGACTGACCCAATATCACTGTTTTGGGATTCATGTAATCTGCCTTTTTCATTTAATAGCAGGATTATACACACACACACGTTTGGTTTGCGTTTGGTTTTTTAACTATGCAGATGTAATATGATGATGAATTGTTGTAATATATTTTATAAATGATTATTAGACTGAAATGGGCAATTAAAGGTATTTTATAAAGCATGATGATAATACATTTTATGTTTTTATTTGTTTTTTTTAATCAATGAATTATATAAAACATTTTTATATATATATATAAGGTTGTGAATGTGTATTCAACTCTATCTTGTATTTTATGTGGGGTTGTCAATTCAAATGGGAGTCTTCTGACCATTCTATATCAAACTGTGAACTCATTATTCTGTACAGCAAATGTTGCGTAATGTTTTACAAAACAAATATCAGAATCACAATAAACCTATATATTGATACACGTTTCATATCGGTGTGTGTTTCTCCCCCTTTTTTCTGCATTTTAGACATTAAGAGATAAGACGCGTTTTAAAATATATATATATATATTGGATATATATTATGTAGATAATGTAAGCAATGGAACGTGATACGTTTTCAAATCAAATCGAACTTTATTAGTCACATGCGCCGATTACAACAAGTGTTGGAACTTTACCGTGAAATGTTGACTGACAAGCCCTTATTAAACCAACAGCCCAGTTCAAGAAGAATTAAGAAAATATTTACCAAATAAAGTAAAATAATTATAAAAAGAAACACAATAAATTAACAATAATGCGGCTATGTACCCATTGTATATAGCCTCGTTATTTTATATATTTTTTTACTTTAGTTTGTTTGGTAAATAGCTTATATCTTTTTGCGAACTACATTGTGTGAAGAGACGTAAGGGAGTGTGTTGGTGTTATGACATCTCTTGACACTGTGACAATAATTAACACAAAAATAATCACTTTCGAAAACGAGGCTCGTCCGGGATTTGAACCCGGGACCTCTCGCACCCTAAGCGAGAATCATACCCCTAGACCAACGAGCCGCGCATGACGTCTTGCGGAAATCAAGCTGTTTTATATGAGCTATTTTCAGTGCGTCCAAAATATCTGGGAACTTGGTTATTGTTTTCATTCTTTTGTGAGTGTTATGTTTACTGTTCATTTTATCGCTTATATCACTTTTGTTTATTATCTAGTTCACTTGCTTTGACAAGGTTTCAAATATGTTTCCCATGAGAATAAAGCCCTTAAATTGAAATGATTTTGAATTGAGAGACGCCCTTGCCTCATATCATGAATGTGCTTTTACCGTCTCTAGACAAACTCCGTTATATAAAGTGTTTATTCTCAAAGTTACCGGGATGTAAACGGGTCCTACTTATACCGGTACATTCGTAACAACTTAAAGCATTACATAAAATAAACCTCACGAAGCAAACAAACCATTCATTTATTGTTGTTGATGATTAAATTCGACACTCTTTATTGACCTCCGACAAAAAAAACCCGACTTGCTTGATGGGTGAAACAAGGACAAAAACGCCACCTGCTGGAGGGAGACACGTTTTCCGCCGAGTTGGACCTCTCGCTCCCTCTCTGACGAGCTCCCCGGGGGTGACGTCACCTCCCATCGCACCGACGGACAACACGCGGATCCCTGTCTACGTGGCGGGGCGGAAGAGGAGCGCGTCTAAGCGGAGAGAGTTGTCAGCAGCGAGACGAACCGGTGAGATGCACAGTCATTTACCATACATACATACATACATACAAACCAAACCAAACCGCGTGGTTATTGAATTAGGCTTTTCCATTTCCCTCTTAGTGACAGTAACCTACTTACTGACATAGTTGCAGAATCTGTGTTTGTAACAGTGAAACCTAGTGAATTATTCCTGACTATTTGTAAGATAATTAAACGGGTGTTTATTTATTTATTATATGTCACAACATATCGCAGTATACATGATATACGCGTGTCTTAACTTTTATTTCAAATTATATTTATTTATTTATTTTATTAATGTTTTCAGACTGAAAGAATTGTTGTCACTCTTCTGTGTCAAAGCCAAAGGAAAACAGTGCTGTGGTCGACGCGTTGATATGATGTGACCGCCAGATGGCGCTAATAACACCACTGGAATTACAACTAAAACTGTTGCGTGAACCGCGTGGCCATGTTCATTTGGAAAACGTTTCGGGAACATTGCCGATGGCAATTCTAATGAATAGAGCCGACGTGATTCTACATGGCAAGAGAGTCGTGTTTGTTCTACATAGTATATGTCTATCTTGAACGTAACAAAACGTTGCATCCTGTTGAACGCACCGGGGAAGAGAGTTCAGCTTGTGTTTCTGCTTCTCTCATCTTCACTGGCTCATTGAGTTGATTGTTAAACGTCAATGTTCAGCATTACTGGGGGTGTGGTCATTTAGTCCAAACAGTTGCGTTTTTGTAATTAGTTTCTATTGGACAACTTCAGGTTGGTCCCGCCCCGTTTGGTTCCTAATGAAAACACCACAGATTTTACTGGGCTAAATCAGTCACTATTAAAAAATAAACCTCTCTCTGTCTCTCTCTCCCCCTTCTCTCTCTCCCCCTTCTCTCTCTCTCTCTGTCTCTCTCTCTCTATCTGTCTCTGTCTCTCTCTCCCCCTTCTCTCTCTCCCCCTTCTCTCTCTCTCTCTGTCTCTCTCTCCCCTTCTCTCTCTCTCTCTGTCTCTCTCTCCCCCCTTCTCTCTCTCTCCCCCTTCTCTCTCTCTCTCTTCCCCCTTCTCTCTCTCTCTCTCTCTCTCTCTCTCTCAGATGAACATGTCTGACTCCAACCCTCCCATATTCCCCCCCTTCTCCCTCTCTGACCCCCCACACCGACGCCAACCCCCAGGAGAAGACGACACACAGCTCTCCCGCCTCCCACACCCATCCTCCAGCCCTCGTTGGCCACGGAGGGTTCCGAGGGCTCTGAGCCAGCCAACCAGGTGGCAGGAGAGGACGTGACCAGGGAAGACAGAGATGAGGCTCCTATTGACCAATCAGGGTGCGGAGGCGTGGAGGATCAGGTGACTGAGTGTGGCCAATTGGTGAGCCTGGAGGCGGAGACCGCTGCTGCCGAGGGGGAGGAAGAGGTATGATTGGCTGGTTGGCTGTCGTCATAGTGATGGCATGTTGTTGTCGTCGTGGTGACGTTATTGTGTGTGTGTGAATATAGGACTCTCTTCAGGTCAAGGGGAAAGGTTGGGGTGGATGGGGCTCCTGGGGGAAGTCTCTACTGACCAGTGCCACGTCTACTGTGGGTAAGTCCACACACACACACACACACACACACACACACACACACACACACACACACACACACACACACACACACACACACACACACACACACACACACACACACACACACACACACACACACACACACACACACACACACACACACACACACACACACACACACATTTATGCCCCACGAATGATGTCTGAACCAACCTTTTATTTAGTTAATAGGGGTTGATGTCTGGTGAACCAACCTTTTATTTAGTTAATAGGGGTTGATGTCTGGTGAACCAACCTTTTATTTAGTTAATAGGGGTTGATGTCTGGTGAACCAACCTTTTATTTAGTTAATAGGGGTTGATGTCTGGTGAACCAACCTTTTGTTAGTTAATAGGGGTTGATGTCTGGTGAACCAACCTTTTATTTAGTTAATAGGGGTTGATGTCTGGTGAACCAACCTTTTATTTAGTTAATAGGGGTTGATGTCTGGTGAACCAACCTTTTGTTAGTTAATAGGGGTTGATGTCTGGTGAACCAACCTTTTATTTAGTTAATAGGGGTTGATGTCTGGTGAACCAACCTTTTATTTAGTTAATAGGGGTTGATGTCTGGTGAACCAACCTTTTTATTTAGTTAATAGGGGTTGATGTCTGGTGAACCAACCTTTTATTTAGTTAATAGGGGTTGATGTCTGGTGAACCAACCTTTTGTTAGTTAATAGGGGTTGTGTTCCAAATGTGTTTAGTGATGTCACTCTTTACAACCATTGTTCCCCAGCAATACTTTTATCTCTCTCTCTCTCTCACTCGCTCTCTTGTCTCTCTCTCTCTCCCTCTCTCTCTGTCTCTCTCTCTCTGTCTCTCTCTCTCTCTCTGCGTCTCTCTCTGTCTGTCTCTCTCTCTGCCTTTCTCTGTCTCTCTCTCTGACTCTCTCTCCCCCATCTCTCTCTAGGTAACAGTCTAACTTCAGTAAAGGAGAAGGCCGGAGCTCTGCGTCTTCACAGGACCTCAGTAGGAGAGGAGGCGCGAGAGGAGGGAGATGAGGAGAGGAAGGAGGGAGGAGAGGAAGAGGAGGATAGCTGTCCTCAGTCAGCCCTGGTCACTACTCCACCACCAAGCAGGTCTACCATCACACACACACTGTACACACACACACACACACACACACACACACACACACACACACACACACACACACACACACACACACACACACACACACACACACACACACACACACACACACACACACACACACACACACACACACGATCAGTGTAATTGATAACAGATAACATTGTCGTGACCCCGTCCCTCCCCACCAGGGTAAATCAGTGATCAGTGGAGGTCTCGATGCCTTAGAGTTCATCGGTAAGAGAACCATGACGGTCCTGGCAGAGACTGACCCTGGTTTCAGGAAGACCAAGATACTAATGCAGAGGACTGTCTCACTCAGCCAGGTACACACACACACAGATACACACTCAGATACACACACACACAGATACACACTCAGATACACACACACACAGATACACACTCAGATACACACACACACAGATACACACTCAGATACACACACACACACACACACACACACACACACACACACACACACACACACACACACACACACACACACACACACACACACACACACACACACACACACACACACACACACACACACACACACACACACACACACACACACACACAGATACACATGCTCTGTGGGCAATGGTGAAAATAATGTTTCAGTTTTGAAAGTGATGAAAATGACCACATTATCTCTCTGTTGATTGGCTGTGTTCTGTATCTGTGTTCTGGTTGGTTGAGTCATTGTATCTCTGTGTTGTGATTGGCTGTGTTCTGTATCTGTGTTCTGGTTGGTTGAGTCATTGTATCTCTGTGTTGTGATTGGCTGTGTTGTTCTGTATCTGTGTTCTGGTTGGTTGAGTCATTGTATCTCTGTGTTGTGATTGGCTGTGTTGTTCTGTATCTGTGTTCTGGTTGGTTGAGTCATTGTATCTCTGTGTTGTGATTGGCTGTGTTGTTCTGTATCTGTGTTCTGGTTGGTTGAGTCATTGTATCTCTGTGTTGTGATTGGCTGTGTTGTTCTGTATCTGTGTTCTGGTTGGTTGAGGCATTGTATCTCTGTGTTGTGATTGGCTGAGGTGTTGTATCTCTGTGTTGGGATTGGTCAGATGCTGAAGGATGCCAAAGAGAAGGAGAGGGCTCGTCTCAGCTGCCAGCCAATCAGTGAGCCCACAGCTCACTACGGAATCCTGTTTGATGACTACCAGGGCCTATCACACCTAGAGGCTCTGGAGATACTGGCCAATGAGAGTGAGGCTAAGGTAAAACACACACCACTGTCTCCTCTTCACACACACACACACACACACACCCACACACGAGTGCAAACACAGATATACACACGGATACTATTAACCCAACTCCTCTGTCTCCTCTTCACACACCCCCCTCTCAGGTTCAGTCGTTCCTCTCCTCCTCTTCTCTCCTCTCCGGTTCAGTCATTCATCTCCTCCTCTTCTCTCCTCTCAGGTTCAGTCGTTCCTGTCCTCCCTGGAAGAGGAGGATCAGGAGGAGATAAAGAAAGAACTGATCGCCATCAAGGACATCTTCGTCAGCCACACGGGAGAGGAGGAGGAGGAGGGAGAGGGAGAGGAGAAGAAGGAGGGAGAGGAGAAGAAAGAGGGAGAGGAGACGGTGGATAGGGGTGATCCAAGTCCCCAGTGTTCTACTCCTCTGTGTGAGTTACAATACTGATGAACCCAGCTGGGTCCTTAAATACTGATGAACACAGCTGGGTCCTTAAATACTGATAAACACAGCTGGGTCCTTAAATACTGATAAACACAGCTGGGTCCTTAAATACTGATAAACACAGCTGGGTCCTTAAATACTGATAAACACAGCTGGGTCCTTAAATACTGATAAACACAGCTGGGTCCTTAACCTCTGATAAACACAGCTGGGTCCTTAAATACTGATGAACACAGCTGGGTCCTTAAATACTGATAAACACAGCTGGGTCCTTAACCTCTGATAAACACAGCTGGGTCCTTAAATACTGATAAACACAGATGGGTCCTTAAATACTGATAAAACACAGCTGGGTCCTTAAATACTTATAAACACAGCTGGGTCCTTAACCTCTGATAAACACAGCTGGGTCCTTAACCTCTGATAAACACAGCTGGGTCCTTAACCTCTGATAAACACAGCTGGGTCCTTAACCTCTGATAAAACACATCTGGGTCCTTAAATACTTATAAACACAGCTGGGTCCTTAACCGCAGCTCAGTTTAAACCGTTTCTAACCCGTCTATCTACGGGTACCAGAGAAGGCATGTTGTGTCCTAGCAGCTCAGTTTAAACCGTTTCTAACCAAAGCAACAGGAAATGGCCTTAAAGACCAGAACCAGCCCACCTGTTCTGACACTGTGATTTGACTATTAGTTGTTCAACGTTTCTTCTGAAAAATATAATTTCTAAAAATGGTCTAAGAAGAACAACATTGGCAGGGCAATTCAAGCAAAGCCAATATGCGGCAATAATACACTGGGCCTGTAATTTACGGCACAAACCTCAGAACTGGTTTATAATTGGCTCATTGCTACAGAACTGGTTTATAATTGGCTCATTGCTACAGAACTGGTTTATAATTGGTTCATTGCTACAGAACTGGTTTATAATTGGCTCATTGCTACAGAACTGGTTTATAATTGGCTCATTGCTACAGAACTGGTTTATAATTGGCTCATTGCTACAGAACTGGTTTATAATTGGCTCATTGCTACAGAACTGGTTTATAATTGGCTCATTGCTACAGAACTGGTTTATAATTGTGACCTTGACTCAGAAAAGGTTGGTGACCATAGACCTAGACCCTGTCTCACTGAACCAGCAGACCTAGACCCTGACTCACTGAACCAGCCAAGATGTCCGAAAATAGTTTACAACCAATACTTTTTCCACGATATCGACAAAGTCGTGGAATTAGACGGCTAAAACCCGTACAGTCTCTACGGACATTTAGTTTGTTGAAATCTGCCACACATGTTGGTACTTTAGCTTTTAATTCATATAAAAAACTAAAGGATGTTTAATCTGTCTCTCTGGTTGATGTTTAATCTGTCTCTCTCTGGTCTGATGTTTAATCTGTCTCTCTCTGGTCTGATGTTTAATCTGTCTCTCTGGTTGATGTTTAATATGTCTCTCTCTGGTCTGATGTTTAATCTGTCTCTCTCTGGTCTGATGTTTAATCTGTCTCTCTCTGGTCTGATGTTTAATCTGTCTCTCTGGTTGATGTTTAATCTGTCTCTCTCTGGTTGATGTTTAATCTGTCTCTCTGGTTGATGTTTAATCTGTCTCTCTGGTTGATGTTTAATCTGTCTCTCTCTGGTTGATATTTAATCTGTCTCTCTGGTTGATGTTTAATCTGTCTCTCTGGTTGATGTTTAATCTGTCTCTCTCTGGTTGATATTTAATCTGTCTCTCTCTGGTTGATGTTTAATCTGTCTCTCTGGTTGATGTTTAATATGTCTCTCTCTGGTTGATGTTTAATCTGTCTCTCTCTGGTTGATGTTTAATCTGTCTCTCTGGTCTGATGTTTAATCTGTCTCTCTGGTTGATGTTTAATCTGTCTCTCTCTGGTCTGATGTTTAATCTGTCTCTCTGGTTGATGTTTAATATGTCTCTCTCTGGTCTGATGTTTAATCTGTCTCTCTCTGGTCTGATGTTTAATCTGTCTCTCTCTGGTCTGATGTTTAATCTGTCTCTCTGGTTGATGTTTAATCTGTCTCTCTCTGGTTGATGTTTAATCTGTCTCTCTCTGGTTGATGTTTAATCTGTCTCTCTGGTTGATGTTTAATCTGTCTCTCTCTGGTTGATGTTTAATCTGTCTCTCTGGTTGATGTTTAATCTGTCTCTCTCTGGTTGATGTTTAATCTGTCTCTCTGGTTGATGTTTAATCTGTCTCTCTGGTTGATGTTTAATCTGTCTCTCTCTGGTTGATGTTTAATCTGTCTCTCTGGTTGATGTTTAATCTGTCTCTCTCTGGTTGATGTTTAATCTGTCTCTCTGGTTGATGTTTAATCTGTCTCTCTGGTTGATGTTTAATCTGTCTCTCTCTGGTTGATGTTTAATCTGTCTCTCTGGTTGATGTTTAATCTGTCTCTCTCTGGTCTGATGTTTAATCTGTCTCTCTGGTTGATGTTTAATCTGTCTCTCTCTGGTTGATGTTTAATCTGTCTCTCTCTGGTTGATGTTTAATCTGTCTCTCTCTGGTTGATGTTTAATCTGTCTCTCTCTGGTCTGATGTTTAATCTGTCTCTCTCTGGTCTGATGTTTAATCTGTCTCTCTCTGGTTGATGTTTAATCTGTCTCTCTCTGGTTGATGTTTAATCTGTCTCTCTCTGGTCTGATGTTTAATCTGTCTCTCTGGTTGATGTTTAATCTGTCTCTCTCTGGTCTGATGTTTAATCTGTCTCTCTCTGGTCTGATGTTTAATCTGTCTCTCTGGTTGATGTTTAATCTGTCTCTCTCTGGTCTGATGTTTAATCTGTCTCTCTGGTCTGATGTTTAATCTGTCTCTCTGGTTGATGTTTAATCTGTCTCTCTGGTTGATGTTTAATCTGTCTCTCTCTGGTCTGATGTTTAATCTGTCTCTCTCTGGTTGATGTTTAATCTGTCTCTCTCTGGTCTGATGTTTAATCTGTCTCTCTCTGGTTGATGTTTAATCTGTCTCTCTCTGGTTGATGTTTAATCTGTCTCTCTGGTCTGATGTTTAATCTGTCTCTCTCTGGTTGATGTTTAATCTGTCTCTCTCTGGTCTGATGTTTAATCTGTCTCTCTGGTCTGATGTTTAATCTGTCTCTCTGGTCTGATGTTTAATCTGTCTCTCTCTGGTCTGATGTTTAATCTGTCTCTCTGGTCTGATGTTTAATCTGTCTCTCTCTGGTTGATGTTTAATCTGTCTCTCTCTGGTCTGATGTTTAATCTGTCTCTCTCTGGTCTGATGTTTAATCTGTCTCTCTCTGGTCTGATGTTTAATCTGTCTCTCTCTGGTCTGATGTTTAATCTGTCTCTCTCTGGTTGATGTTTAATCTGTCTCTCTCTGGTTGATGTTTAATCTGTCTCTCTGGTTGATGTTTAATCTGTCTCTCTCTGGTCTGATGTTTAATCTGTCTCTCTCCGGTTGATGTTTAATCTGTCTCTCTGGTTGATGTTTAATCTGTCTCTTTCTGGTTGATGTCTAATCTGTCTCTCTCTGGTTGATGTCTAATCTGTCTCTCTCTGGTTGATGTTTAATCTGTCTCTCTCTGGTCTGATGTTTAATCTGTCTCTCTCCGGTTGATGTTTAATCTGTCTCTCTCTGGTTGATGTCTAATCTGTCTCTCTCTGGTTGATGTCTAATCTGTCTCTCTCCGGTTGATGTCTAATCTGTCTCTCTCTGGTTGATGTTTAATCTGTCTCTCTCCGGTTGATGTCTAATCTGTCTCTCTCTGGTTGATGTTTAATCTGTCTCTCTCTGGTTGATGTTTAATCTGTCTCTCTCTGGTTGATGTCTAATCTGTCTCTCTCTGGTTGATGTTTAATCTGTCTCTCTCTGGTCTGATGTTTAATCTGTCTCTCTCTGGTCTGATGTTTAATCTGTCTCTCTCTGGTCTGATGTTTAATCTGTCTCTCTCTGGTCTGATGTTTAATCTGTCTCTCTCTGGTCTGATGTTTAATCTGTCTCTCTCTGGTCTGATGTTTAATCTGTCTCTCTCTGGTTGATGTTTAATCTGTCTCTCTGGTCTGATGTTTAATCTGTCTCTCTCTGGTTGATGTTTAATCTGTCTCTCTGGTCTGATGTTTAATCTGTCTCTCTGGTCTGATGTTTAATCTGTCTCTCTCTGGTTGATGTTTAATCTGTCTCTCTGGTCTGATGTTTAATCTGTCTCTCTCTGGTCTGATGTTTAATCTGTCTCTCTGGTCTGATGTTTAATCTGTCTCTCTGTTTGATGTTTAATCTGTCTCTCTCTGGTCTGATGTTTAATCTGGTCTGATGTTTAATCTCTCTGTGGTCTGATGTTTAATCTGTCTCTCTCTGGTTGATGTTTAATCTGTCTCTCTCTGTCTGATGTTTAATCTGTCTCTCTCTGGTCTGATGTTTAATCTGTCTCTCTCTGGTCTGATGTTTAATCTGTCTCTCTGGTCTGATGTTTAATCTGTCTCTCTCTGGTTGATGTTTAATCTGTCTCTCTCTGGTCTGATGTTTAATCTGTCTCTCTCTGGTCTGATGTTTAATCTGTCTCTCTCTGGTCTGATGTTTAATCTGTCTCTCTCTGGTCTGATGTTTAATCTGTCTCTCTCTGGTCTGATGTTTAATCTGTCTCTCTGGTCTGGTTTAATGATGTTTAATCTGTCTCTCTCTGGTCTGATGTTTAATCTGTCTCTCTTGTCTGATGTTTAATCTGTCTCTGGTCTGATGTTTAATCTGTCTCTCTGGTTGATGTTTAATCTGTCTCTCTCTGGTCTGATGTTTAATCTGTCTCTCTGGTTGATGTTTAATCTGTCTCTCTCTGGTCTGATGTTTAATCTGTCTCTCTGGTCTGATGTTTAATCTGTCTCTCTCTGGTCTGATGTTTAATCTGTCTCTCTGGTTGATGTTTAATCTGTCTCTCTCTGGTCTGATGTTTAATCTGTCTCTCTGGTTGATGTTTAATCTGTCTCTCTCTGGTCTGATGTTTAATCTGTCTCTCTGTTTGATGTTTAATCTGTCTCTCTCTGGTCTGATGTTTAATCTGTCTCTCTCTGGTCTGATGTTTAATCTGTCTCTCTGGTCTGATGTTTAATCTGTCTCTCTGTTTGATGTTTAATCTGTCTCTCTCTGGTCTGATGTTTAATCTGTCTCTCTGGTCTGATGTTTAATCTGTCTCTCTCTGGTCTGATATTTAATCTGTTTCTCTCTGGTCTGATATTTAATCTGTTTCTCTCTGGTTGATGTTTAATCTGTCTCTCTCTGGTCTGATGTTTAATCTGTCTCTCTCTGGTTGATGTTTAATCTGTCTCTCTCTGGTTGATGTTTAATCTGTCTCTCTCTGGTTGATGTTTAATCTGTCTCTCTCTGGTCTGATATTTAATCTGTCTCTCTCTGGTCTGATGTTTAATCTGTCTCTCTCTGGTCTGATGTTTAATCTGTCTCTCTCTGGTCTGATATTTAATCTGTCTCTCTCTGGTTGATGTTTAATCTGTCTCTCTCTGGTCTGATGTTTAATCTGTCTCTCTCTGGTCTGATATTTAATCTGTCTCTCTCTGGTTGATGTTTAATCTGTCTCTCTGGTTGATGTTTAATCTGTCTCTCTCTGGTCTGATGTTTAATCTGTCTCTCTCTGGTTGATGTTTAATCTGTCTCTCTCTGGTTGATGTTTAATCTGTCTCTCTCTGGTCTGATGTTTAATCTGTCTCTCTGGTTGATGTTTAATCTGTCTCTCTCTGGTTGATGTTTAATCTGTCTCTCTCTGGTTGATGTTTAATCTGTCTCTCTCTGGTCTGATGTTTAATCTGTCTCTCTCTGGTCTGATGTTTAATCTGTCTCTCTCTGGTCTGATGTTTAATCTGTCTCTCTCTGGTTGATGTTTAATCTGTCTCTCTCTGGTCTGATGTTTAATCTGTCTCTCTCTGGTTGATGTTTAATCTGTCTCTCTCTGGTCTGATGTTTAATCTGTCTCTCTCTGGTTGATGTTTAATCTGTCTCTCTCTGGTCTGATGTTTAATCTGTCTCTCTCTGGTTGATGTTTAATCTGTCTCTCTCTGGTCTGATGTTTAATCTGTCTCTCTCTGGTTGATGTTTAATCTGTCTCTCTGGTTGATGTTTAATCTGTCTCTCTCTGGTCTGATGTTTAATCTGTCTCTCTCTGGTTGATGTTTAATCTGTTTCTCTCTGGTCTGATATTTAATCTGTCTCTCTCTGGTTGATGTTTAATCTGTCTCTCTGGTTGATGTTTAATCTGTCTCTCTGGTTGATGTTTAATCTGTCTCTCTGGTCTGATGTTTAATCTGTCTCTCTCTGGTCTGATGTTTAATCTGTCTCTCTGGTTGATGTTTAATCTGTCTCTCTCTGGTCTGATGTTTAATCTGTCTCTCTCTGGTCTGATGTTTAATCTGTCTCTCTCTGGTCTGATGTTTAATCTGTCTCTCTCTGGTCTGATGTTTAATCTGTCTCTCTCTGGTTGATGTTTAATCTGTCTCTCTGGTTGATGTTTAATCTGTCTCTCTCTGGTCTGATGTTTAATCTGTCTCTCTGGTTGATATTTAATCTGTCTCTCTCTGGTCTGATATTTAATCTGTCTCTCTCTGGTCTGATATTTAATCTGTCTTTCTCTGGTCTGATATTTAATCTGTCTCTCTCTGGTCTGATATTTAATCTGTCTCTCTGGTTGATGTTTAATCTGTCTCTCTGGTTGATGTTTAATCTGTCTCTCTCTGGTCTGATATTTAATCTGTCTCTCTCTGGTCTGATGTTTAATCTGTCTCTCTCTGGTCTGATATTTAATCTGTTTCTCTCTGGTCTGATATTTAATATGTCTCTCTCTGGTCTGATGTTTAATCTGTCTCTCTGGTCTGATGTTTAATCTGTCTCTCTCTGGTCTGATGTTTAATCTGTCTCTCTCTGGTCTGATGTTTAATCTGTCTCTCTCTGGTTGATGTTTAATCTGTCTCTCTCTGGTCTGATATTTAATCTGTTTCTCTCTGGTCTGATATTTAATATGTCTCTCTCTGGTCTGATGTTTAATCTGTCTCTCTGGTCTGATGTTTAATCTGTCTCTCTCTGGTCTGATGTTTAATCTGTCTCTCTCTGGTCTGATGTTTAATCTGTCTCTCTCTGGTTGATGTTTAATCTGTCTCTCTCTGGTCTGATATTTAATCTGTCTCTCTCTGGTCTGATGTTTAATATGTCTCTCTCTGGTCTGATGTTTAATCTGTCTCTCTGGTTGATGTTTAATCTGTCTCTCTGGTCTGATGTTTAATCTGTCTCTCTCTGGTTGATGTTTAATCTGTCTCTCTCTGGTCTGATGTTTAATCTGTCTCTCTCTGGTCTGATGTTTAATCTGTCTCTCTCTGGTCTGATGTTTAATCTGTCTCTCTGGTCTGATGTTTAATCTGTCTCTCTCTGGTCTGATGTTTAATCTGTCTCTCTCTGGTCTGATGTTTAATCTGTCTCTCTCTGGTCTGATGTTTAATCTGTCTCTCTCTGGTCTGATGTTTAATCTGTCTCTCTCTGGTCTGATGTTTAATCTGTCTCTCTCTGGTCTGATGTTTAATCTGTCTCTCTCTGGTCTGATGTTTAATCTGTCTCTCTCTGGTCTGATGTTTAATCTGTCTCTCTGGTCTGATGTTTAATCTGTCTCTCTCTGGTTGATATTTAATCTGTCTCTCTCTGGTCTGATGTTTAATCTGTCTCTCTCTGGTCTGATGTTTAATCTGTCTCTCTCTGGTCTGATGTTTAATCTGTCTCTCTCTGGTCTGATGTTTAATCTGTCTCTCTCTGGTCTGATGTTTAATCTGTCTCTCTCTGGTCTGATGTTTAATCTGTCTCTCTGGTCTGATGTTTAATCTGTCTCTCTGGTCTGATGTTTAATCTGTCTCTCTCTGGTCTGATGTTTAATCTGTCTCTCTCTGGTCTGATGTTTAATCTGTCTCTCTCTGGTCTGATATTTAATCTGTCTCTCTGGTTGATGTTTAATCTGTCTCTCTGGTCTGATGTTTAATCTGTCTCTCTGGTCTGATGTTTAATCTGTCTCTCTCTGGTCTGATGTTTAATCTGTCTCTCTCTGGTCTGATGTTTAATCTGTCTCTCTCTGGTTGATGTTTAATCTGTCTCTCTGGTCTGATGTTTAATCTGTCTCTCTCTGGTCTGATGTTTAATCTGTCTCTCTCTGGTTGATGTTTAATCTGTCTCTCTCTGGTTGATGTTTAATCTGTCTCTCTCTGGTCTGATGTTTAATCTGTCTCTCTCTGGTTGATGTTTAATCTGTCTCTCTGGTCTGATGTTTAATCTGTCTCTCTCTGGTTGATATTTAATCTGTCTCTCTCTGGTCTGATGTTTAATCTGTCTCTCTCTGGTCTGATGTTTAATCTGTCTCTCTCTGGTTGATGTTTAATCTGTCTCTCTCTGGTTGATGTTTAATCTGTCTCTCTCTGGTTGATGTTTAATCTGTCTCTCTCTGGTTGATGTTTAACCTGTCTCTCTCTGGTTGATGTTTAATCTGTCTCTCTCTGGTCTGATGTTTAATCTGTCTCTCTCTGGTTGATGTTTAATCTGTCTCTCTCTGGTTGATGTTTAATCTGTCTCTCTGGTCTGATGTTTAATCTGTCTCTCTCTGGTCTGATGTTTAATCTGTCTCTCTCTGGTTGATGTTTAATATGTCTCTCTCTGGTTGATGTTTAATCTGTCTCTCTCTGGTTGATGTTTAATCTGTCTCTCTGGTTGATGTTTAATCTGTCTCTCTCTGGTCTGATGTTTAATCTGTCTCTCTCTGGTTGATGTTTAATCTGTCTCTCTGGTCTGATGTTTAATCTGTCTCTCTGGTCTGATGTTTAATCTGTCTCTCTCTGGTTGATGTTTAATCTGTCTCTCTCTGGTTGATGTTTAATCTGTCTCTCTCTGGTCTGATGTTTAATCTGTCTCTCTCTGGTTGATGTTTAATCTGTCTCTCTCTGGTCTGATGTTTAATCTGTCTCTCTCTGGTTGATGTTTAATCTGTCTCTCTCTGGTCTGATGTTTAATCTGTCTCTCTGGTCTGATGTTTAATCTGTCTCTCTCTGGTCTGATGTTTAATCTGTCTCTCTCTGGTCTGATGTTTAATCTGTCTCTCTGGTTGATGTTTAATCTGTCTCTCTCTGGTCTGATGTTTAATCTGTCTCTCTGGTTGATGTTTAATCTGTCTCTCTCTGGTCTGATGTTTAATCTGTCTCTCTCTGGTCTGATGTTTAATCTGTCTCTCTGGTCTGATGTTTAATCTGTCTCTCTGGTTGATGTTTAATCTGTCTCTCTGGTCTGATGTTTAATCTGTCTCTCTCTGGTTGATGTTTAATCTGTCTCTCTCTGGTCTGATGTTTAATCTGTCTCTCTCTGGTTTGATGTTTAATCTGTCTCTCTCTGGTTGATGTTTAATCTGTCTCTCTCTGGTTGATGTTTAATCTGTCTCTCTCTGGTTGATGTTTAATCTGTCTCTCTCTGGTTGATGTTTAATCTGTCTCTCTGGTTGATGTTTAATCTGTCTCTCTGGTCTGATGTTTAATCTGTCTCTCTGGTCTGATGTTTAATCTGTCTCTCTCTGGTTGATGTTTAATCTGTCTCTCTCTGGTTGATGTTTAATCTGTCTCTCTGGTCTGATGTTTAATCTGTCTCTCTCTGGTTGATGTTTAATCTGTCTCTCTGGTTGATGTTTAATCTGTCTCTCTGGTTGATGTTTAATCTGTCTCTCTCTGGTTGATGTTTAATCTGTCTCTCTGGTTGATGTTTAATCTGTCTCTCTCTGGTCTGATGTTTAATCTGTCTCTCTCTGGTCTGATGTTTAATCTGTCTCTCTCTGGTCTGATGTTTAATCTGTCTCTCTCTGGTTGATGTTTAATCTGTCTCTCTGGTTGATGTTTAATCTGTCTCTCTGGTTGATGTTTAATCTGTCTCTCTCTGGTCTGATGTTTAATCTGTCTCTTTCCAGCAGCTGATGGGGAGGAGTTTGTGAGCGTCCTGACTGAGTTGCTGTTTGAGCTTCACGTCGCTGCCACCCCAGACAAACTGAACAAGGTAACAGACCGTCCCTGTCACCACAGACAAACTGAACAAGGTAACAGACCGTCCCTGTCACCACAGACAAACTGAACAAGGTAACAGACAGTCCCTGTCACCACAGACAAACTGAACAAGGTAACAGACCGTCCCTGTCACCACAGACAAATTCAACAAGGTAACAGACAGTCACCACAGACAAATTCAACAAGGTAACAGACAGTCACCACAGACAAACTGAACAAGGTAACAGACAGTCACCACAGACAAACTGAACAAGGTAACAGACAGTCCCTGTCACCACAGACAAACTGAACAAGGTAACAGACAGTCCCTGTCACCACAGACAAACTGAACAAGGTAACAGACAGTCCCTGTCACCACAGACAAACTGAACAAGGTAACAGACAGTCCCTGTCACCACAGACAAACTGAACAAGGTAACAGACAGTCCCTGTCACCACAGACAAATTCAACAAGGTAACATACAGACAGTTTTAATATAATCTACTGAATTAGAGTTCATTATTTTAGGTTAAAGTTTAGTGATGTCATGTCAATTCATCCCCAGGCCAGGATGAGAGCGCATGATTGGGTGAGAGAGGTGGAGAAACCTGTCGTCGTCACAGAAACCATCGGGGGGGCGACGGAGGAGGAGCAAAGGGGAGAACCTGAAACAAGAGAGGGAGAAGAAGAGAAGAAAGAGGGGGAGGAGCTGGAGGAGAAGAAAGAGGGGAGGAGCTGGAGGAGAAGAAAGAGGGGAGGAGCTGGAGGAGAAGAAAGAGGGGGAGGAGCTGGAGGAGAAGAAAGAGGGGGAGGAGATAAAGGAGAAGAAAGAGGGGGAGGAGCTAAAGGAGAAGAAAGAGGGGGAGGAGCTAAAGGAGAATGAGGAAGAGAGACGATCCAGGTCTGTAGAGGTGAGATCGGATGTTGGACATAGAACTGCCTGCCTGCCTGCCTGCCTGCCTGCCTGCCTGCCTGCCCCCTCGCTTTTCGTTTTAAGCACGTAGTGTGTGTTAATGTTTATATATTGTGTGTGTTAATGTCTCTATATTGTGTGTGTTAATGTCTATGTATTGTGTGTGTTAATGTCTATGTATTGTGTGTGTGTTTGTGTGTCTAGGCAGTGTACCTGTCTTCAGTGGGCTCCCTGGCGGAGGTGACAGCCCGCAGTATCGAACAGCTCCACAAGGTGGCAGAGTTGATCCTCCACGGACAGGACCTGGAGAAGCCTGCCAGAGTCCAGGCTCACATTCTCACCAGGTCTGTTGGGGGGGGGCCTGCTAGAGACCAGGCTGTAGGGGGGACAGGACCAGGAGAAACCTGTTAGAGACCAGGCTGTAGGGGGGGGGGGGGGGACAGGACCAGGAGAAACCTGTTAGAGACCAGGCTGTAGGGGGGGGACCTGTTAGAGACCAGGCTGTAGGGGGGGGACAGGACCAGGAGAAACATGTTAGAGACCAGGCTGTAGGGGGGGGACCTGTTAGAGACCAGGCTGTAGGGGGGGGACCTGCTAGAGACCAGGCTGTAGGGGGGGGGTGCATCTGTGTGTGTAGGGAATATGACCTTCCACTCATATGTATATTCTGAGCATCGTTAATGTCTGTGTGTGTTGCAGGTTGACGTGTGCCATGTGTCGGGAGGTGGGTTGTCTTGCCAGGAAGTTCTCTGATACTCTGCTCACCGTTGGGGTAAGATGTGTGTGTGTACTGGGACTTTATCTCCAACAAAATAAATTAATGGCATTAAGGTCAGGTGATCAGCACCCTATTGGTTCTCTGTCAGGTGATCAGCTGATCAGCACCCCATTGGTTCTCTGTCAGGTGATCAGCTGATCAGCACCCCATTGGTTCTCTGTCAGGTGATCAGCCGATCATCACCCCCATTGGTTCTCTGTCAGGTGATCAGCTGATCAGCACCCCATTGGTTCTCTGTCAGGTGATCAGCTGATCATCACCCCATTGGTTCTCTGTCAGCTGATCAGAACCCCATTGGTTCTCTGTCAGGTGATCAGCTGATCATCACCCCCATTGGTTCTCTGTCAGGTGATCAGCTGATCATCACCCCCATTGGTTCTCTGTCAGGTGATCAGCCGATCACCACCCCCATTGGTTCTCGGTCAGGTGATCAGCTGATCAGCACCCCATTGGTTCTCTGTCAGGTGATCAGCTGATCAGCACCCCATTGGTTCTCTGTCAGGTGATCAGCTGATCAGCACCCCATTGGTTCTCTGTCAGGTGATCAGCTGATCAGCACCCCATTGGTTCTCTGACTCCCTTCCTGCCCTTCTCCAGGTTCAGAGAAAAGCAGAAGAGTTGAACCCTTTGGTTGACAGTGTGCTGCTTGAGGTAAGACATGTTGTTCTATAGGGTTCTAACAGTGTTCTGTTGTTCTGCAGGGTTCTAACAGTGTTCTGTTGTTCTGAAGGGTTCTAACAGTGTTCTGTTGTTCTGAAGGGTTCTAACAGTGTTCTGTTGTTCTGAAGGGTTCTAACAGTGTTCTGTTGTTCTGAAGGGTTCTAACAGTGTTCTGTAGGGTTCTAACAGCGTTCTGTTGTTCTGAAGGGTTCTAACAGTGTTATGTTGTTCTGAAGGGTTCTAACAGTGTTATGTTGTTCTGTAGGGTTCTAACAGTGTTCTGTTGTTCTGTAGGGTTCTAACAGCGTTCTGTTGTTCTGTAGGGTTCTAACAGCGTTCTGTTGTTCTGTAGGGTTCTAACAGTGTTCTGTTGTTCTGAAGGGTTCTAACAGTGTTCTGTTGTTCTGAAGGGTTCTAACAGTGTTCTGTTGTTCTGAAGGGTTCTAACAGTGTTCTGTTGTTCTGAAGAGTTCTAACAGTGTTCTGTTGTTCTGAAGGGTTCTAACAGCGTTCTGTTGTTCTAACAGTGTTCTGTTGTTCTGAAGGGTTCTAACAGTGTTCTGTTGTTCTAAATATATAATATAATAATATATGCCATTTAGCAGACGCTTTTATCCAAAGCGACTTACAGTCATGTGTGCATACATTCTACGATGGGTGGTCCCGGGATCGAACCCACTACCCTGGCGTTACAAGCGCCATGCTCTACCAACTGAGCTACAGAAGGGTTCTAACAGCGTTCTGTTGTTCTGAAGAGTTCTAACAGTGTTCTGTTGTTCTGAAGGGTTCTAACAGTGTTCTGTAGGGTTCTAACAGTGTTCTGTAGGGTTCTAACAGTGTTCTGTTGTTCTGAAGAGTTCTAACAGTGTTCTGTAGGGTTCTAACAGTGTTCTGTTGTTCTGAAGAGTTCTAACAGTGTTCTGTTGTTCTGAAGAGTTCTAACAGTGTTCTGTTGTTCTGAAGGGTTCTAACAGTGTTCTGTTGTTCTGAAGAGTTCTAACAGTGTTCTGTTCTGAAGGGTTCTGACAGTGTTCTGTAGGGTTCTAACAGTGTTCTGTTGTTCCGAAGGGTTCTAACAGTGTTCTGTAGGGTTCTAACAGTGTTATGTTGTTCCGAAGGGTTCTAACAGTGTTCTGTTGTTCTGAAGGGTTCTAACAGTGTTCGTAGGGTTCTAACAGTGTTATGTAGGGTTCTAACAGTGTAATGTTGTTCTGCTGTTCCGAAGGGTTCTACCAGTTTTTTCGTAGGGTTCTAACAGTGTAATGTTGTTCTGTAGGTTTCTAACAGTGTTCTGCTGTTCTGAAGGGTTCTAAACAGTGTTCTGAAGGGTTCTAACAGTGTAATGTTGTTCTGCTGTTCCGAAGGGTTCTAACAGTTTTTCATAGGGTTCTAACCGTGTAATGTTGTTCTGTTGGTTTCTAACAGTGTTCTGCTGTTCTGAAGGGTTCTAACAGTGTTCTGAAGGGTTCTATCAGTGTTCTGTTGTCCTGTAGGGTTCTAACAGGGTTCTAACAGTGTTCCGTTGTTCCTTAGGGTTCTAACAGCACCACATACATCCAGAACGCCTTCCAGCTCCTCCTCCCGGTTCTCCAGATGTCACACATCCAGACCCAGAGCTCTAGAACCCGCACGGAACCACAGCCCTAACCCTGTCGTAGCCACAGTAAAACACACCTCATACTGCTGAAGTGCTGTTAGCATACTAGCCAGTCCTAATGATGTAACTATGTACAGGAAGATAATGTGATATATATATATATAACAGTGATAGTGAAGTCAACGACTAGGTTGCCATAGTAACATTTATGTAGTAACTTAGTATAGTTTCATGTAGGGAACAACTTCTCAGATTGAAGAGCTTGTACTCATGTCTATTAAGCATCTCCAAATGGATTATTTTATTATATATATATATTAATCATATTTCTATATATTACTGTTCAGAGGTAAATCTAAACATGATTCATGTCAACTGGCTAATTTAACCCGGTGTATCAGATTGTCTTATCGTTTTAAAAAGCGAAACCAAAAAAAATAGTTTTGTTGTTAAGAGTTTGTTTTTAGTGTCACGTAAACCAGATCAGAGTAATGTGTTGTTTAACAGTGGCGTCCCTGAAGCAAATTAGGGTTCAGTGCTTTTCTCAAAAAGACACATCGACATAAATTAAATAAATAAAAATTGTTGCTTTGTCAGCTCAGGTGTTCGAATCAGAGACCTTTGGGTTCCTGGGCCCAACGCGCTAACCGCTAACCAACGCGCTAACCGCTAACCAACGCGCTAACCGCTAACCAACGCGCTAACCGCTAGGCTACATGCCGCAGGTATTGATGTTCCCTGCTTAATGAAGGGGTGTTTCTTTACGTCGCAGAACAACTAACCTTGTTTAAATGTTAGAACAACGAACCTTGTTTAAATGTTAGAACAACGAACCTTGTTTAAATGTTAGAACAACGAACCTTGTTTAAATGTTAGAACAACGAACCTTGTTTAAATGGTAGAACAACTAGCCTTGATATTAACGGACAAAGACAAAAAAGGACCAGAACTATAATGTTCTATATTTCTATTTCTATGTGTGTATTTGTTTTTAGGTCCACTGGTTTATTTAAGTCATTGTTGGATCATTTATTAATTTGCTGCTATGGTAACGGAGATCACAAAATACCAACAACGAAAAATAAAAACACCTTTTTTAAACCTTTTAACTGTTTCAGTGCCATGTCTTTATACACACACACACACACACA
>NW_025745222.1:895441-907941 GCF_021184085.1 Oncorhynchus gorbuscha | reverse complement strand
AACATAACATTACTACTAACACACACACACACACACACACACACACACACACACACACACACACACACACACACACACACACACACACACACACACACACACACACACACACACACACACACACACACAAAATACTACTGAACAGAGAAGTGTAGTGCCTGTCTCTAGCCCCACTACTGAACGGAGAAGTGTAGTGCCTGTCTCTAGCCCCACTACTGAACAGAGAAGTGTAGTGCCTGTCTCTAGCCCCACTACTGAACAGAGAAGTGTAGTGCCTGTCTCTAGCCCCACTACTGAACAGAGAAGTGTAGTGCCTGTCTCTAGCCCCACTACTGAACAGAGAAGTGTAGTGCCTGTCTCTAGCCCCACTACTGAACAGAGAAGTGTAGTGCCTGTCTCTAGCCCCACTACTGAACGGAGAAGTGTAGTGCCTGTCTCTAGCCCCACTACTGAACAGAGAAGTGTAGTGCCTGTCTCTAGCCCCACTACTGAACGGAGAAGTGTAGTGCCTGTCTCTAGCCCCACTACTGAACAGAGAAGTGTAGTGCCTGTCTCTAGCCCCACTACTGAACGGAGAAGTGTAGTGCCTGTCTCTAGCCCCACTACTGAACGGAGAAGTGTAGTGCCTGTCTCTAGCCCCACTACTGAACAGAGAAGTGTAGTGCCTGTCTCTAGCCCCACTACTGAACGGAGAAGTGTAGTGCCTGTCTCTAGCCCCACTACTGAACGGAGAAGTGTAGTGCCTGTCTCTAGCCCCACTACTGAACAGAGAAGTGTAGTGCCTGTCTCTAGCCCCACTACTGAACGGAGAAGTGTAGTGCCTGTCTCTAGCCCCACTACTGAACAGAGAAGTGTAGTGCCTGTCTCTAGCCCCACTACTGAACGGAGAAGTGTAGTGCCTGTCTCTAGCCCCACTACTGAATGGAGAAGTGTAGTGCCTGTCTCTAGCCCCACTACTGAACAGAGAAGTGTAGTGCCTGTCTCTAGCCCCACTACTAAACGGAGACGTGTAGTGCCTGTCTCTAGCCCCACTACTGAACGGAGAAGTGTAGTGCCTGTCTCTAGCCCCACTACTGAATGGAGAAGTGTAGTGCCTGTCTCTAGCCCCACTACTGAACAGAGAAGTGTAGTGCCTGTCTCTAGCCCCACTACTGAACGGAGAAGTGTAGTGCCCGTCTCTAGCCCCACTACTGAACGGAGAAGTGTAGTGCCTGTCTCTAGCCCCACTACTGAACAGAGAAGTGTAGTGCCTGTCTCTAGCCCCACTACTGAACAGAGAAGTGTAGTGCCTGTCTCTAGCCCCACTACTGAACAGAGAAGTGTAGTGCCTGTCTCTAGCCCCACTACTGAACAGAGAAGTGTAGTGCCTGTCTCTAGCCCCACTACTGAACAGAGAAGTGTAGTGCCTGTCTCTAGCCCCACTACTGAACAGAGAAGTGTAGTGCCTGTCTCTAGCCCCGCTACTGAATGGACAAGTGTAGTGTCTGTCTCTAGCCCCGCTACTGAACAGAGACGTGTAGTGCCTGTGTCTAGCCACACCGCTACATGGTAAAACAGTAGTGTGTAGGTCCAGTAGTTAGCTACATGGTTAAACAGTAGTGTGTAGTTCCAGTAGTTAGCTACATGATAAAACAGTAGTGTGTAGTTCCAGTAGTTAGCTACATGGTAAAACAGTAGTGTGTAGTTCCAGTAGTTAGCTACATGGTAAAACAGTAGTGTGTAGTTCCAGTAGTTAGCTACATGGTAAAACAGTAGTGTGTTGCTCCAGTAGTTAGCTTCACCGCTACATGGTAAAACAGTAGTTTGTAGCTCCAGTAGTTAGCTACACCGCTACATGGTAAAACAGTAGTGTGTAGTTCCAGTAGTTAGCTTCACCGCTACATGGTAAAACAGTAGTGTGTAGTTCCAGTAGTTAGCTACACCGCTACATGGTAAAACAGTAGTGTGTAGTTCCAGTAGTTAGCTACACCGCTACATGGTAAACAGTAGTGTGTAGTTCCAGTAGTTAGCTACACCGCTACATGGTAAAACAGTAGTGTGTAGTTCCAGTAGTTAGCTACACCGCTACATGGTTATACAGTAGTTTGTAGCTTCAGTAGTTAGCTACATGGTAAAACAGTAGTGTGTAGTTCCAGTAGTTAGCTACATCGCTACACGGTTAAACAGTAGTAAACTACTGAAAACACTACCTAGATGTGAATTTAGTTCAACTACCACCGAGATACTGCAAAATGTATAAACATGACGAGTTCACTACTTCCCAACACTGTACACGCACGCACGCACGCACGCACGCACCTGTCCAGTATGTCGTCCTGAGCAGCAGCTCTATGGAAGGAGATCACAGCGTCAGTCTATGAGACAGGAAGGTACGTCTACTATACTGCATCCCAAATGGCTCCCTCTTCCCTTAGTGATCTACTTTAGAACACAGGGCTCTGTTCCCTATATAGTACAGTGACCATAGGGCTCTATTCCCTATATAGTACAGTGACCATAGGGCTCTGTTCCCTATATAGTGCAGTGACCATAGGGCTCTATTCCCTATATAGTGTTGTGACCATAGGGCTCTATTCCCTATATAGTGTTGTGACCATAGGGCTCTATTCCCTATATAGTGCAGAGACCATAGGGCTCTATTCCCTATATAGTGCAGAGACCATAGGGCTCTATTCTCTATATAGTGCAGTGACCATAGGGCTCTATTCCCTATATAGTGCAGAGACCATAGGGCTCTATTCTCTATATAGTGCAGTGACCATAGGGCTCTATTCCCTATATAGTGCAGTGACCATAGGGCTCTATTCCCTATATAGTGCAGAGACCATAGGGCTCTATTCCCTATATAGTGCAGTGACCATAGGGCTCTGTTCCCTATATAGTGCAGTGACCATAGGGCTCTGTTCCCTATATAGTGCAGTGACCATAGGGCTCTATTCCCTATATAGTGCAGTGACCATAGGGCTCTATTCCCTATATAGTGTTGTGACCATAGGGCTCTATTCCCTATATAGTGCAGTGACCATAGGGCTCTATTCCCTATATAGTGCAGAGACCATAGGGCTCTATTCCCTATATAGTGCAGTGACCATAGGGCTCTATTCCCTATATAGTGCAGTGACCATAGGGCTCTATTCCCTATATAGTGCAGTGACCATAGGGCTCTATTCCCTATATAGTGCAGTGACCATAGGGCTCTATACCCTATATAGTGCAGAGACCATAGGGCTCTGTTCCCTATATAGTGTTGTGACCATAGGGCTCTGTTCCCTATATAGTGCAGTGACCATAGGGTAGGATGCCATTTGGGATGCAGGCTATTCTGTTTTCTGCTGTTGGAGAGGGAGAGAGAGAGAGATAGGGAGAGAGAGAGGGGGAGAGAGGGGGAGAGAGAGAGGTACCTGAGGAGTGATGTAGTGAGACAGAGACATCAGGGAGGTCCATGTTGAATCCTCTGGTCTGGAACACACTGGCTGGATACACTCTGGGCTCCTCTGGGAGGGGGGAGAGAGAGGTACCTGAGGAGTGATGTAGTGAGACAGAGACATCAGGGAGGTCCATGTTGAATCCTCTGGTCTGGAACACACTGGCTGGATACACTCTGGGCTCCTCTGGGAGGGGGGAGAAAAGGAGGAGAGGGAGGGGTATGAGAGGGGAAGGGGAAGGCAAAGAAGGGGGGAGAAAGGAGAAGAGGGAGGGGTAGGAGAGGGGAAGGGGAAGGCAGAGAAGGGGGAGGGAGAAGAGGGAGGGGTAGGAGAGAGAAGGGGGAAGGCAGAGAAGGGGGAGAAAGGAGAAGAGGGAGGGGTAGGAGAGAGAAAGGGGAAGGTAGAGAAGGGGGAGAAAGGAGAAGAGGGAGGGGTAGGAGAGAGAAAGGGGAAGGGGGAGAAAGGAGAAGAGGGAGGGGTAGGAGAGGGAGAGGGGAAGGTAGAGAAGGGGGGAGAAAGGAGGAGAGGGAGGGGTAGGAGAGGGAGAGGGGAAGGTAGAGAAGGGGGAGAAAGGAGAAGAGGGAGGGGTAGGAGAGAGAAAGGGGAAGGTAGAGAAGGGGGAGAAAGGAGAAGAGGGAGGGGTAGGAGAGGGAGAGGGGAAGGTAGAGAAGGGGGAGAAAGGAGAAGAGGGAGGGGTAGGAGAGGGAGAGGGGAGAGGGGTAGGAGAGAGAAAGGGGAGAAAAGAGAAGAGGTAGGGGTAGGAGAGAGAAAGGGGAAGGTAGAGAAGGGGGAGAAAGGAGAAGAGGGAGGGGTAGGAGAGGGAGAGGGGAAGGTAGAGAAGGGGGAGAAAGGAGAAGAGGGAGGGGTAGGAGAGGGAGAGGGGTAGGAGAGAGAAAGGGGAGAAAAGAGAAGAGGGAGGGGTAGGAGAGAGAAAGGGGAAGGTAGAGAAGGGGGAGAAAGGAGAAGAGGGAGGGGTAGGAGAGAGAAAGGGGAAGGTAGAGAAGGGGGAGAAAGGAGAAGAGGGAGGGGTAGGAGAGGGAGAGGGGAAGGTAGAGAAGGGGGAGAAAGGAGAAGAGGGAGGGGTAGGAGAGGGAGAGGGAAGGTAGAGAAGGGGGAGAAAGGAGAAGAGGGAGGGGTAGGAGAGAGAAAGGGGAAGGTAGAGAAGGGGGAGAAAGGAGAAGAGGGAGGGGTAGGAGAGAGAAAGGGGAAGGTAGAGAAGGGGGAGAAAGGAGAAGAGTGAGGGGTAGGAGAGGGAGAGGGGAAGGTAGAGAAGGGGGAGAAAGGAGAAGAGGGAGGGGTAGGAGAGAGAGAGGGGAAGGTAGAGAAGGGGGAGAAAGGAGAAGAGGGAGGGGTAGGAGAGAGAAAGGGGAAGGTAGAGAAGGGGGAGAAAGGAGAAGAGGGAGGGGTAGGAGAGAGAAAGGGGAAGGTAGAGAAGGGGGAGAAAGGAGAAGAGGGAGGGGTAGGAGAGGGGAATGGGGAGAAAGGAGAAGAGGGAGGGGTAGGAGAGGGAATGGGGGAGAAAGGAGAAGAGGGAGGGGTAGGAGAGGGGAATGGGGGAGAAAGGAGAAGAGGGAGGGGTAGGAGAGGGGAATGGGGGAGAAAAGAGAAGAGGGAGGGGTAGGAGAGGGGAATGGGGGAGAAAAGAGAAGAGGGAGGGGTAGGAGAGAGAAAGGGAAGGTAGAGAAGGGGGAGAAAGGAGAAGAGGGAGGGGGTAGGAGAGGGAGAGGGGAAGGTAGAGAAGGGGGAGAAAGGAGAAGAGGGAGGGGTAGGAGAGGGAGAGGGGAAGGTAGAGAAGGGGGAGAAAGGAGAAGAGGGAGGGGTAGGAGAGAGAAAGGGGAAGGTAGAGAAGGGGGAGAAAGGAGAAGAGGGAGGGGTAGGAGAGAGAAAGGGGAAGGTAGAGAAGGGGGAGAAAGGAGAAGAGGGAGGGGTAGGAGAGAGAAAGGGGAAGGTAGAGAAGGGGGAGAAAGGAGAAGAGGGAGGGGTAGGAGAGAGAAAGGGGAAGGTAGAGAAGGGGGAGAAAGGAGAAGAGGGAGGGGTAGGAGAGGGGAATGGGGGAGAAAGGAGAAGAGGGAGGGGTAGGAGAGGGGAATGGTGGAGAAAGGAGAAGAGGGAGGGGTAGGAGAGGGGAATGGGGGAGAAAGGAGAAGAGGGAGGGGTAGGAGAGGGGAATGGGGGAGAAAAGAGAAGAGGGAGGGGTAGGAGAGGGGAATGGGGGAGAAAAGAGAAGAGGGAGGGGTAGGAGAGGGGAATGGGGGAGAAAGGAGAAGAGGGAGGGGTAGGAGAGGGGAATGGGGGAGAAAGGAGAAGAGGGAGAGGGAAATAATTTAATTTCAACCCATGTACATAGACTTTTTCATTTGTTTAAGATGTGTGTGTGTCCCCACAAGGTTAGTTATACAAGACTGTGTGTGTGTGTGTGTGTGTGTGTGTGTGTGTGTGTGTGTGTGTGTGTGTGTGTCTGTGTGTCCACAAGGTTAGTTATACAAGACTGTGTGTGTGTGTGTGTGTGTGTGTGTGTGTGTGTGTGTGTGTGTGTGTGTGTCCACAAGGTTAGTTATACAAGACTGAGTGTGTGTGTGTGTGTGTCTGTGTGTCCCCACAAGGTTAGTTATACGAGACTGTGTGTGTGTGTGTGTGTGTGTGTGTGTGTGTGTGTGTGTGTGTGTGTGTGTGTGTGTGTGTGTGTGTGTGTGTGTGTGTGTGTGTGTGTGTGTGTGTGTGTGTGTGTGTGTGTGTGTGTGTGTGTGTCCACAAGGTTAGTTATACGAGACTGTGTGTGTGTGTGACTCACTTCGACAGCAGCGAGTCCTCCAGTAGATCAGACCCAGGACCGTGGTGAGAACGGTCAACATGACCACAACCACCAGGACCAACCACGTCACCCTGAAGACACACAACCACTCACCTAGAGAGAGGGGGAGAGAGAGGGGGAGGAGAAAGAGAGAGAAGGGAGGGAGAGAGAGGAGAGAGGGAGAGAGAGAGGGAGGAGAGAGAGAGAGAGAGGAGAGAGAGAGAGAGAGAGAGAGAGAGAGAGAGAGAGAGAGAGAGAGAGAGAGAGAGAGAGAGAGAGAGAGAGAGAGAGAGAGAGAGAGAGAGAGAGGAGAGGAGAGAGAGGAGGGGAGGAGAGGGGAGGAGAGAGAGAGAGAGGGGAGGAGAGAGGGGGAAAGGGGGAGAGGGGAGGAGGAGGGGAGAGAGAGAGAGAGAGAGGGGGAGGAGGAGGGGGAGGAGAGAGAGAGGGAAAGGGGGAGAGGGGAGGAGGAGGGGGAGAGAGAGAGGGGGAAAGGGGGAGAGGGGAGGAGGAGGGGGAAGAGAGAGAGAGAGGGGGAGGAGAAAGAGAGAGGGGAGGAGAAAGAGACAGAGAGAGAGAGGAGAGAGAGGGGGAGAGGGGGGGAGGAGAGAAAGAGAGAGAGAGGAGAGAGAGGGGTTGAGGGGGAGGAGAGAGTGGGGGAGGAGAAAAAGAGAGCGAGAGAGGGGGTGGAGAAAGGGGGAGGGAGAAAAAATATCCTCTGTGTACAACGTAGAACACCAAATAATGTATGCAGAGCAGAATTAGGCCGATACCCACTAATTATCAAAATCCAGAAAAGAGCCGTTAAATTCTGTAACCACCTAAAAGGAAGCGATTCACAAACCTTCCATAACAAAGCCATCACCTACAGAGAGATGAACCTGGAGAAGAGTCCCCTAAGCAAGCTGGTCCTTTTCTCATGATTTGTGTTTGTGTTTGTGAACGGAGCCCCAGGACAGCAGCACAATTACACCCAACCAAATCATGAGAAAACAAAAAGATAATTACTTGACAGATTGGAAAGATTTAACAAAAAAACAGAGCAAACTAGAACGTTATTTGTCCCTAAACAGAGAGTACACAGTAGCAGAATACCTGACCACTGTGACTGACCCAAACTTAAGGAAAGCTTTGACTATGTACAGACTCAGTGAGCATAGCCTTGCTATTGAGAAAGGCCGCCGTAGGCAGACATGGCTCTCAAGAGAAGACAGGCTATGTGCAACACTGCCCACAAAACGAGGTGGAAACTGAGCTGCACTTCCTAACCTCCTGCCCAATGTATGACCATATTAGAGACATATATTTCCCTCAGATTACACAGACCCACAAAGAATTATAAAACAAATCCAATTTTTGATAAACTCCCATATCTACTGGGTGAAATTCCACAGTGTGACATCACAGCAGTAAGATGTGTGACCTGTTGCCACGAGAAAAGGGAAACCTGTTATGCAGGTGAGTGAGGACCCAAAAGCGATTTAACAGAAACAGAGTCTTTTAATGTCCAAACAGGGAAAACATAAATCCTCAATCTTTACAGGAGATGTCCAAACAGGGAAAACATAAATCCTCTATCTTTACAGGAGAGTCCCCCTTCTAGTTGTAGAGGAGAATTGCAGGGCTAGCGGCAACAGACTGCAGGTCCCTTCGGGTAGGCGCGGGCCGTAGAGGATAGAGACACCTGCTCACACGCAGCATCTGATGAAGAGGCAGAATACGACAGGACGGAACAAGGGCAAAGCAAACAAGAATCCGACAAGGACAGAAGCAGAAACAGAGAGAGAAATAGAGACTTAATCAGAGGGCAAAATAGGGGACAGGTGTGAGAGAGTAAACGAGGTCGTTAGGAGAATGAGGAACAGCTGGGAGCAGGAACGGAACGATAGAGAGAGAGAGAGAGATAGAGAGAGAGAAAGTAACCTAAAACGACCAGCAGGGGGAAATGAAGAGAAGAGAAAGCACAGGGACAAGACATGACAATACATGACAATACATGACACAACCAGTGAAGAACAAACGTTCAAAGGTTTTAGGGGTCACTTAGAAATGTCCTTGTTTTTGAAAGAAAAACACATTTTTCGTCCATTAAAAATAACATCAAATTGATCAGATCAGTGTCGACATTGTTAATGATGTAAATGACTGTTGTCGCTGGAAACGGCTGAGTTTTAATGGAATATCTACATAGGGTATAGAATATCTACATAGGGTATAGAATATCTACATAGGGTATAGAATATCTACATAGGCTATAGAATATCTACATAGGCTATAGAATATCTACATAGGTTATAGAATATCTACATAGGTTATAGAATATCTACATAGGTTATAGAATATCTACATAGGCTATAGAATATCTACATAGGTTATGGAATATCTACATAGGTTATAGAATATCTACATAGGTTATAGAATATCTACATAGGTTATAGAATATCTACATAGGTTATAGAATATCTACATAGGTTATAGAATATCTACATAGGTTATAGAATATCTACATAGGTTATAGAATATCTACATAGGTTATAGAATATCTACATAGGCTATAGAATATCTACATAGGGTATAGAATATCTACATAGGGTATAGAATATCTACATAGGTTATGGAATATCTACATAGGCTATAGAATATCTACATAGGGTATAGAATATCTACATAGGCTATAGAATATCTACATAGGCTATAGAATATCTACATAGGCTATAGAATATCTACATAGGTTATGGAATATCTACATAGGTTATAGAATATCTACATAGGTTATAGAATATCTACATAGGTTATAGAATATCTACATAGGTTATAGAATATCTACATAGGTTATAGAATATCTACATAGGTTATAGAATATCTACATAGGTTATAGAATATCTACATAGTTTATAGAATATCTACATAGGGTATAGAATATCTACATAGGTTATAGAATATCTACATAGGTTATAGAATATCTACATAGGTTATAGAATATCTACATAGGTTATAGAATATCTACATAGGTTATAGAATATCTACATAGGTTATCTACATAGGTTATAGAATATCTACATAGGGTATAGAATATCTACATAGGTTATAGAATATCTACATAGGGTATATAATATCTACATAGGGTATAGAATATCTACATAGGGTATAGAATATCTACATAGGTTATGGAATATCTACATAGGTTATGGAATATCTACATAGGTTATGGAATATCTACATAGGTTATGGAATATCTACATAGGTTATGGAATATCTACATAGGTTATAGAATATCTACATAGGTTATAGAATATCTACATAGGTTATAGAATATCTACATAGGTTATAGAATATCTACATAGGTTATGGAATATCTACATAGGCGTACAGAGGCCCATTATCAGCAACCATCACTCCTGTGTTCCAATGGCACGTTGTGTTAGCTAATCCAAGTTTATCATTTAAAAAAAGGCTAATTGATCATTAGAAAACCCCTTTTGCACTTCTGTTAGCACAGCTCAGGCTCAAATGGCCAGAAACAAAATAACTTTCTTCTGTGATCGCTAATCCAAGTGTATCATTATGCTCCACCTACCAACTGAGCCACATGGGATCCAACTCTACTCACTTCTAGGTGGCCGTGTCCAGGGCAGGTCAGACTTTACAGCTGTCTCATTGGTTCCTTGGGTGTGGAGATGAAGGAGACACTGGCTGTGATTGGTTGGTATGGAAAGAGGCGGGGTTTGAAAACAGCAGTAGATGAATCCTTGTCCTTGTTCCTCCCCCTCTTCCTCCCCCTCTACCTCCCCCTCCTTCTGCTCCTCTGTCAGTAAGCCGTACAAAGTCGCGTTCCCTCCTTCAGACAACACTGATAGCGACACCCTCCTCCCTGGAGAGATGGAGGGGAGGAGAGGTGAAAGGAGGAGAAGGGAAGGCAAGGAGAGAGGAAAGAAGAGAGGAGGAAAGGAGGAGGGGAGACGAGGAGTAAAGAGAAGAGGAAAAGAGGGGAAGGGGAGGCAAGGAGAGAGGAGAGAAGAGGAGAAGGAGGGGAGGCAAGGAGAGAGGAGAGAAGAGGAGGCAAGGAGAGAGGAGAGAAGAGGAGGAGGGGAGGCAAGGAGAGAGGAGAGAAGAGGAGGAGGGGAGGCAAGGAGAGTGGAGAGAAGAGGAGGAGAGGACACGGTGGGGTCTTTAACTGGTCGACATGGTGGGATCTTTAACTGGTTGACACGGTGGGGTCTTTAACTGTTCGACATGGTGGGATCTTTAACTGGTTGACACGGTGGGATCTTTAACTGGTCGGCTGTTTGACACGGTGGGATCTTTAACTGGTCGGCTGTTTGACACGGTGGGATCTTTAACTGGTCGGCTGTTTGACACGGTGGGATCTTTAACTGGTCGGCTGTTTGACACGGTGGGATCTTTAACTGGTCGGCTGTTTGACACGGTGGGATCTTTAACTGTTTGACACGGTGGGGTCTTTAACTGGTTGACACGGTGGGATCTTTAACTGTTTGACACGGTGGGATCTTTAACTGTTTGACACGGTGGGGTCTCTAACTGTTTGACACGGTGGGATCTTTAACTGGTCGGCTGTTTGACACGGTGGGATCTTTAACTGTTTGACACGGTGGGATCTTTAACTGGTCGGCTGTTTGACACAGTGGGATCTTTAACTGGTCGGCTGTTTGACACGGTGGGATCTTTAACTGGTCGGCTGTTTGACACGGTGGGGTCTTTAACTGTTTGACACGGTGGGATCTTTAACTGTTTGACACGGTGGGGTCTTTAACTGTTTGACACGGTGGGATCTTTAACTGGTCGGCTGTTTGACACGGTGGGGCCAGTCAGTAAAATGAATAATGCGTTTGTTCATTTTGTTGTGACGTCCTCCCACTACGACGCTTCCCATCAGAAATATGTCATGATGAACTTCACAGAGACTCGAGAGACATGATGATGATGATGATGATGATGATGATGATGATGATGATGATGATGATGATGATGATGATGATGCTTGGCGTGTCGTTCCACAAAATAAATATTCTCTCTCTCTTATCATTTATAATCTCATCGTGTAGACTAGCCTACCCATACTGAGAGACATGATGATGCTTGGCGTGTCGTTCCACAAAATAAATATTCTCTCTCTCTTATCATTTATAATCTCATCGTGTAGACTAGCCTACCCATACTGAGAGACATGATGATGCTTGGCGTGTCGTTCCACAGAATAAATATTCTCTCTCTCTTATCATTTATAATCTCATCGTGTAGACTAGCCTACCCATACTGAGAGACATGATGATGCTTGGCGTGTCGTTCCACAAAATAAATATTCTCTCTCTCTTATCATTTATAATCTCATCGTGTAGACTAGCCTACCCATACTGAGAGACATGATGATGCTTGGCGTGTCGTTCCACAAAATAAATATTCTCTCTCTCTTATCATTTATAATCTCATCGTGTAGACTAGCCTACCCATACTGCATCTGTTGTCGGCCGAGAGCGCAGGTGCCAAGACCAGGTGTCAAGACCACAGTAGGAACATTTGGTTATTTATAATCTCATCGTGTAGACTAGCCTACCCATACTGCATCTGTTGTTGGCCGAGAGCGCAGGTGCCAAGACCACGGCAGGCACATTTTGTTATTTAAGGCAGCAGTTTTTTTGTGACCAAAAATTATTGTTAGGGTTGAAAATGCGATGGAAACACATTGAACTTCAGATTGTTATTCGGTGAAAGCCCCCCCCCAAAAAAAAATATATGTTTTTACGTGTCCTATGTCATCACTCAGTTTTGTTTATCCTCAACATCCCGTTTGGTGGAAACACCAAATGCATATTTTCTTCAAGCTGATCTTTACATATTGGCAATTTGATGGAAACCGAGCTACTATTTAATATCAACTGTTAATCAATCGATGTATGATCAATGAATGGTCCGTCTAAACTGTCGATCGTCCAACTGAAGTCCCCGCCCACCTGACAGCGAGGCGTTGCCACGGAGAGCAGGCGTGTCCGTCTCCGTCTCCGTGTCACACAGCAACCAGCTCACTCCAGAACCAGTCCTCCCGGTGTTACAGACGGGCTTCTCCCCGACGCTCCGGTTGGAGTTCTGTCCCGCAGGGGTCAGCCCGGGGTCGCACTGCGTTGGCACTTCCTGGTCTCCACAGGGGTCAAAGGTCACACAGTGGAAGTTTACCCTCGCTGCAGCAGAGAGAGAGAGAGAGAGAGAGAGAGAGAGAGAGAGAGAGAGAGAGAGAGAGAGAGAGAGAGAGAGACAGAGAGACAGAGACAGAG
>NW_025745222.1:885086-889941 GCF_021184085.1 Oncorhynchus gorbuscha | reverse complement strand
ATAAGCAAATATATTAGAGGTTTACATTTACATTACATTTAAGTCATTTAGCAGACGCTCTTATCCAGAGCGACTTACAAATTGGTGCATTCACCTTATGACATCCAGTGGAACAGTCACTTTACAATAGTGCATCTAAATCTTAAAGGGGGGGGGGGGGATTACTTATCCTATCCTAGGTATTTAAATAAGCAAAGATATTAGAGGTTTAGGTCTCTATGGGGTCTCTATGGGGGTGCCACAGGGTTCAATTCTCGGGCCGACTCTTTTCTCTGTGTATATCAATGATGTTGCTCTTGCTGCGGGCGATTCCCTGATCCACCTCTACGCAGACGACACCATTCTATATACTTTCGGCCCGTCATTGGACACTGTGCTATCTAACCTCCAAACGAGCTTCAATGCCATACAGCACTCCTTCCGTGGCCTCCAACTGCTCTTAAACGCGAGTAAAACCAAATGCATGCTTTTCAACCGATCGCTGCCTGCACCCGCATGCCCGACTAGCATCACCACCCTGGATGGTTCCGACCTTGAATATGTGGACATCTATAAGTACCTAGGTGTCTGGCTAGACTGCAAACTCTCCTTCCAGACCCACATCAAACATCTCCAATCGAAAATCAAATCAAGAGTCGGCTTTCTATTCCGCAACAAAGCCTCCTTCACTCACGCTGCCAAGCTTACCCTAGTAAAACTGACTATCCTACCGATCCTCAACTTCGGCGATGTCATCTACAAAATGGCTTCCAACACTCTACTCAGCAAACTGGATGCAGTCTATCACAGTGCCATCCGTTTTGTCACTAAAGCACCTTATACCACCCACCACTGCGACTTGTATGCTCTAGTCGGCTGGCCCTCACTACATATTCGTCGCCAGACCCACTGGCTCCAGGTCATCTACAAGTCCATGCTAGGTAAAACTCTGCCTTATCTCAGTTCACTGGTCACGATGGCAACACCCATCCGTAGCACGCGCTCCAGCAGGTGTATCTCACTGATCATCCCTAAAGCCAACACATCATTTGGCCGCCTTTCGTTCCAGTACTCTGCTGCCTGTGACTGGAGCGAATTGCAAAAATCGCTGAAGTTGGAGACTTTTATCTCCCTCACCAACTTCAAACATCAGCTATCCGAGCAGCTGTATATAGTCTATAGGAAAATAGCCCACCCATTTTCACCTACCTCATTCCCATACTGTTTTTATACTGTTTTTATTTATTTATTTTTCTGCTCTTTTGCACACCAATATCGCTACCTGTACATGACCATCTGATCACTTATCACTCCAGTGTTAATCTGCAAAATTGTATTATTCGCCTACCTCCTCATGCCTTTTGCACACATTGTATATAGACTCCCCTTTTTTCCACTGTGTTATTGACTTGTTAATTGTTTATTCCATGTGTAACTCTGTGTTGTCTGTTCACACTGCTATGCTTTATCTTGGCCAGGTCGCAGTTGCAAATGAGAACTTGTTCTCAACTAGCCTACCTGGTTAAATAAAGGTGTTCTCAACTAGCCTACCTGGTTAAATAAAGGTGTTCTCAACTAGCCTACCTGGTTAAATAAAGGTGTTCTCAACTAGCCTACCTGGTTAAATAAAGGTGTTCTCAACTAGCCTACCTGGTTAAATAAAGGTGTTCTCAACTAGCCTAGCTGGTTAAATAAAGGTGTTCTCAACTAGCCTACCTGGTTAAATAAAGGTGTTCTCAACTAGCCTACCTGGTTAAATAAAGGTGTTCTCAACTAGCCTACCTGGTTAAATAAAGGTGTTCTCAACTAGCCTACCTGGTTAAATAAAGGTGTTCTCAACTAGCCTACCTGGTTAAATAAAGGTGTTCTCAACTAGCCTACCTGGTTAAATAAAGGTGTTCTCAACTAGCCTACCTGGTTAAATAAAGGTGTTCTCAACTAGCCTAGCTGGTTAAATAAAGGTGTTCTCAACTAGCCTCCCTGGTTAAATAAAGGTGTTCTCAACTAGCCTACCTGGTTAAATAAAGGTGTTCTCAACTAGCCTACCTGGTTAAATAAAGGTGTTCTCAACTAGCCTACCTGGTTAAATAAAGGTGTTCTCAACTAGCCTACCTGGTTAAATAAAGGTGAAATAAAAAAAATAAAAAAATAAAAAAAATAAGCAAAGATATTTGAGTTTAAATAAGCAAAGATATTAGAGTTTAAATAAGCAAAGATATTAGAGTTTAAATAAGCAAAGATATTAGAGTTTAAATAAGCAAAGATATTAGAGTTTAAATAAGCAAAGATATTAGAGTTTAAATAAGCAAAGATATTAAGAGTCAAGTTTAAATAAGCAAAGATATTAGAGGTTTAAATAAGCAAAGATATTAGAGGTTTAAATAAGCAAAGATATTAGAGGTTTAAATAAGCAAAGATATTAGAGGTTTAAATAAGCAAAGATATTAGAGTTTAAATAAGCAAAGATATTAGAGTTTAAATAAGCAAAGATATTAGAGTTTAAATAAGCAAAGATATTAAGAGTCAAGTTTAAATAAGCAAAGATATTAGAGGTTTAAATAAGCAAAGATATTAGAGGTTTAAATAAGCAAAGATATTAGAGGTTTAAATAAGCAAAGATATTAGAGGTTTAAATAAGCAAAGATATTAGAGGTTTAAATAAGCAAAGATATTAGAGTTTAAATAAGCAAAGATATTAGAGTTTAAATAAGCAAAGATATTAGAGTTTAAATAAGCAAAGATATTAAGAGTCAAGTTTAAATAAGCAAAGATATTAGAGGTTTAAATAAGCAAAGATATTAGAGGTTTAAATAAGCAAAGATATTAGAGTTTAAATAAGCAAAGATATTAGAGTTTAAATAAGCAAAGATATTAGAGTTTAAATAAGCAAAGATATTAGAGGTTTAAATAAGCAAAGATATTAGAGGTTTAAATAAGCAAAGATATTAGAGGTTTAAATAAGCAAAGATATTAGAGGTTTAAATAAGCAAAGATATTAGAGGTTTAAATAAGCAAAGATATTAGAGGTTTAAATAAGCAAAGATATTAGAGGTTTAAATAAGCAAAGATATTAGAGTTTAAATAAGCAAAGATATTAGAGGTTTAAATAAGCAAAGATATTAGAGTTTAAATAAGCAAAGATATTAAGAGTCAAGTTTAAATAAGCAAAGATATTAGAGTTTAAATAAGCAAAGATATTAGAGTTTAAATAAGCAAAGATATTAGAGGTTTAAATAAGCAAAGATATTAAGAGTCAAGTTTAAATAAGCAAAGATATTAGAGGTTTAAATAAGCAAAGATATTAGAGGTTTAAATAAGCAAAGATATTAGAGTTTAAATAAGCAAAGATATTAAGAGTCAAGTTTAAATAAGCAAAGATATTAGAGTTTAAATAAGCAAAGATATTAGAGGTTTAAATAAGCAAAGATATTAGAGGTTTAAATAAGCAAAGATATTAGAGTTTAAATAAGCAAAGATATTAAGAGTCAAGTTTAAATAAGCAAAGATATTAGAGTTTAAATAAGCAAAGATATTAAGAGTCAAGTTTAAATAAGCAAAGATATTAGAGTCAAGTTTGTTATTTCTTTCTCTGGTTTGATGGACAGACATTTGTACGTGAAACAGTTTTATATGGTTGTCATGGTAACTGCACTTCGTTCAAATATATAGATGACAGTTTAAGCCTTTTGTATTGTTTTATTTTACCATGTTGTACTAATTTAAGGACTACACAGTGTAAAAGTTGTATGCAAGTTGAGATACTAGAGATGGTGACTAAATAAAACCCACTTTAAAATATACCCATGATGCCTTGCATTAATTATTCAAACAATAATAATCACGCCCATGAGTGCTGACATAACCATTGGCTGGTCCCTGGGCTGTCCAGGATTGGTCCATCGGAAAGTTACGCTGCAAATCTAGAACGTGTGGAACGGAACCATTCCAACCCAATTAAGTCCACAGCCCGATATCCCAAAAACATAAACCGGCCATAGGTTCATTCAAGTAAGTATATGTTCTATCGACAGTGCTTGACTTGGGCAGAAGCTCAAGACGCTGAATACCGGCACCTCAAATCAAATTGTATTTGTCACATGCGCCGAATACAACAGGTGTAGCTAGACCTTACAGTGAAATGCGTAATTACAAGCCCTTTTTTAACCAACAATGCAGTTTTAAGAAAATACCAAACAATAACAATAACAAATCATTAAAGAGCAGCAAAATGGTCTACTGATTCAAATCCTGTTCGTTTTATATAATATTATCTCTAAAGTATTGTGGCGCTCCTGCACCTAAATATAAACAGTACTGGAACCCAAAATGAGTACCGGTACCTATTTCAGTCCAAGTCAAGCACTGTTTTCTATCGTATGTTACACACTTTCATGCCGAAGTGGCCCGATATCATATCCAAACGATCTGGAATCGAATCCATGTTGTCATTTGTTTCTATGGTAATACAGTTGACTGGAACCGTAGTCAACTGATTCTGTCCTGGTGATTGGTTACCCATTGGTCTGTTTCTGTCCTGGTGATTGGTTACCCATTGGTCTGTTTCTGTCCTGGTGATTGGTTACCCATTGGTCTGTTTCTGTCCTGGTGATTGGTTACCCATTGGTCTGTTTCTGTCCTGGTCCTGGTGATTGGTTACTCGTTGTCTGGTACTGTTTCTGTCCTGGTGATTGGTTACCCATTGGTCTGTTTCTGTCCTGGTGATTGGTTACCCATTGGTCTGTTTCTGTCCTGGTGATTGGTTACCCATTGGTCTGTTTCTGTCCTGGTGATTGGTTACCCATTGGTCTGTTTCTGTCCTGGTGATTGGTTACCCATTGGTCTGTTTCTGTCCTGGTGATTGGTTACCCATTGGTCT
>NW_025745222.1:847586-880086 GCF_021184085.1 Oncorhynchus gorbuscha | reverse complement strand
ATTTTACTGACTGGCCCCACCGTGTCAAACAGTTAAAGATCCCACCGTGTCAAACAGCCGACCAGTTAAAGATCCCACCGTGTCAAACAGCCGACCAGTTAAAGATCCCACCGTGTCAAACAGCCGACCAGTTAAAGATCCCACCGTGTCAAACAGCCGACCAGTTAAAGATCCCACCGTGTCAAACAGTTAAAGATCCCACCGTGTCAAACAGCCGACCAGTTAAAGATCCCACCGTGTCAAACAGCCGACCAGTTAAAGATCCCACCGTGTCAAACAGTTAAAGATCCCACCGTGTCAAACAGCCGACCAGTTAAAGATCCCACCGTGTCAAACAGCCGACCAGTTAAAGATCCCACCGTGTCAAACAGTTAAAGATCCCACCGTGTCAAACAGTTAAAGATCCCACCGTGTCAAACAGTTAAAGATCCCACCGTGTCAAACAGTTAAAGATCCCACCGTGTCAAACAGTTAAAGATCCCACCGTGTCAAACAGTTAAAGATCCCACCGTGTCAAACAGCCGACCAGTTAAAGATCCCACCGTGTCAAACAGCCGACCAGTTAAAGATCCCACCGTGTCAAACAGCCGACCAGTTAAAGATCCCACCGTGTCAAACAGCCGACCAGTTAAAGATCCCACCGTGTCAAACAGCCGACCAGTTAAAGATCCCACCGTGTCAAACAGCCGACCAGTTAAAGATCCCACCGTGTCAAACAGTTAAAGATCCCACCGTGTCAAACAGTTAAAGATCCCACCGTGTCAAACAGTTAAAGATCCCACCGTGTCAAACAGTTAAAGATCCCACCGTGTCAAACAGCCGACCAGTTAAAGATCCCACCGTGTCAAACAGCCGACCAGTTAAAGATCCCACCGTGTCAAACAGCCGACCAGTTAAAGATCCCACCGTGTCAACCAGTTAAAGATCCCACCGTGTCAAACAGCCGACCAGTTAAAGATCCCACCGTGTCAACCAGTCAAAGACCCCACCGTGTCAAACAGTTAAAGATCCCACCGTGTCAAACAGCCGACCAGTTAAAGATCCCACCGTGTCAAACAGCCGACCAGTTAAAGATCCCACCGTGTCAAACAGTTAAAGATCCCACCGTGTCAAACAGCCGACCAGTTAAAGATCCCACCGTGTCAAACAGCCGACCAGTTAAAGATCCCACCGTGTCAAACAGTTAGAGACCCCACCGTGTCAAACAGTTAAAGATCCCACCGTGTCAACCAGTTAAAGACCCCACCGTGTCAAACAGTTAAAGATCCCACCGTGTCAAACAGTTAAAGATCCCACCGTGTCAACCAGTTAAAGACCCCACCGTGTCAAACAGTTAAAGATCCCACCGTGTCAAACAGTTAAAGATCCCACCGTGTCAACCAGTTAAAGACCCCACCGTGTCAAACAGTTAAAGATCCCACCGTGTCAAACAGCCGACCAGTTAAAGATCCCACCGTGTCAAACAGCCGACCAGTTAAAGATCCCACCGTGTCAAACAGCCGACCAGTTAAAGATCCCACCGTGTCAAACAGCCGACCAGTTAAAGATCCCACCGTGTCAAACAGCCGACCAGTTAAAGATCCCACCGTGTCAACCAGTTAAAGATCCCACCATGTCGAACAGTTAAAGACCCCACCGTGTCAACCAGTTAAAGATCCCACCATGTCGACCAGTTAAAGACCCCACCGTGTCCTCTCCTCCTCTTCTCTCCACTCTCCTTGCCTCCCCTCCTCCTCTTCTCTCCTCTCTCCTTGCCTCCCCTCCTCCTCTTCTCTCCTCTCTCCTTGCCTCCTCTTCTCTCCTCTCTCCTTGCCTCCCCTCCTTCTCCTCTTCTCTCCTCTCTCCTTGCCTCCCCTTCCCCTCTTTTCCTCTTCTCTTTACTCCTCGTCTCTCCTCCTCCTTTCCTCCTCTCTTCTTTCCTCTCTCCTTGCCTTCCCTTCTCCTCCTTTCACCTCTCCTCCCCTCCATCTCTCCAGGGAGGAGGGTGTCGCTATCAGTGTTGTCTGAAGGAGGGAACGCGACTTTGTACGGCTTACTGACAGAGGAGCAGAAGGAGGGGGAGGTAGAGGGGGAGGAAGAGGGGGAGGAACAAGGACAAGGATTCATCTACTGCTGTTTTCAAACCCCGCCTCTTTCCATACCAACCAATCACAGCCAGTGTCTCCTTCATCTCCACACCCAAGGAACCAATGAGACAGCTGTAAAGTCTGACCTGCCCTGGACACGGCCACCTAGAAGTGAGTAGAGTTGGATCCCATGTGGCTCAGTTGGTAGGTGGAGCATAATGATACACTTGGATTAGCGATCACAGAAGAAAGTTATTTTGTTTCTGGCCATTTGAGCCTGAGCTGTGCTAACAGAAGTGCAAAAGGGGTTTTCTAATGATCAATTAGCCTTTTTTTAAATGATAAACTTGGATTAGCTAACACAACGTGCCATTGGAACACAGGAGTGATGGTTGCTGATAATGGGCCTCTGTACGCCTATGTAGATATTCCATAACCTATGTAGATATTCTATAACCTATGTAGATATTCTATAACCTATGTAGATATTCTATAACCTATGTAGATATTCTATAAACTATGTAGATATTCTATAACCTATGTAGATATTCTATAACCTATGTAGATATTCTATAACCTATGTAGATATTCTATAACCTATGTAGATATTCTATAACCTATGTAGATATTCTATAACCTATGTAGATATTCTATACCCTATGTAGATATTCTATACCCTATGTAGATATTCTATACCCTATGTAGATATTCTATACCCTATGTAGATATTCTATACCCTATGTAGATATTCCATTAAAACTCAGCCGTTTCCAGCGACAACAGTCATTTACATCATTAACAATGTCGACACTGATCTGATCAATTTGATGTTATTTTTAATGGACGAAAAATGTGTTTTTCTTTCAAAAACAAGGACATTTCTAAGTGACCCCTAAAACCTTTGAACGTTTGTTCTTCACTGGTTGTGTCATGTATTGTCATGTATTGTCATGTCTTGTCCCTGTGCTTTCTCTTCTCTTCGTTTCCCCCTGCTGGTCGTTTTAGGTTACTTTCTCTCTCTCTATCTCTCTCTCTCTCTCTATCGTTCCGTTCCTGCTCCCAGCTGTTCCTCATTCTCCTAACGACCTCGTTTACTCTCTCACACCTGTCCCCTATTTTGCCCTCTGATTAAGTCTCTATTTCTCTCTCTGTTTCTGCTTCTGTCCTTGTCGGATTCTTGTTTGCTTTGCCCTTGTTCCGTCCTGTCGTATTCTGCCTCTTCATCAGATGCTGCGTGTGAGCAGGTGTCTCTATCCTCTACGGCCTGCGCCTACCCGAAGGGACCTGCAGTCTGTTGCCGCTAGCCCTGCAACTCTCCTCAACAACTAGAAGGGGGACTCTCCTGTAAAGATTGAGGATTTATGTTTTCCCTGTTTGGACATTAAAAGACTCTGTTTCTGTTAAATCGCTTTTGGGTCCTCACTCACCTGCATAACAGGTTTCCCTTTTCTCGTGGCAACAGGTCACACATCTTGCTGCTGTGATGGCACACTGTGGGATTTCACCCAGTAGATATGGGAGTTTATCAAAAATTGGATTTGTTTTATAATTCTTTGTGGGTCTGTGTAATCTGAGGGAAATATATGTCTCTAATATGGTCATACATTGGGCAGGAGGTTAGGAAGTGCAGCTCAGTTTCCACCTCGTTTTGTGGGCAGTGTTGCACATAGCCTGTCTTCTCTTGAGAGCCATGTCTGCCTACGGCGGCCTTTCTCAATAGCAAGGCTATGCTCACTGAGTCTGTACATAGTCAAAGCTTTCCTTAAGTTTGGGTCAGTCACAGTGGTCAGGTATTCTGCTACTGTGTACTCTCTGTTTAGGGACAAATAACGTTCTATTTTGCTCTGTTTTTTTGTTAAATCTTTCCAATCTGTCAAGTAATTATCTTTTTGTTTTCTCATGATTTGGTTGGGTGTAATTGTGCTGCTGTCCTGGGGCTCCGTTCACAAACACAAACACAAATCATGAGAAAAGGACCAGCTTGCTTAGGGGACTCTTCTCCAGGTTCATCTCTCTGTAGGTGATGGCTTTGTTGTGGAAGGTTTGTGAATCGCTTCCTTTTAGGTGGTTACAGAATTTAACGGCTCTTTTCTGGATTTTGATAATTAGTGGGTATCGGCCTAATTCTGCTCTGCATACATTATTTGGTGTTCTACGTTGTACACAGAGGATATTTTTCTCCCTCCCCTTTCTCCACCCCTCTCTCGCTCTCTTTTTCTCCTCCCCCACTCTCTCCTCCCCCTCAACCCCTCTCTCTCCTCTCTCTCTCTTTCTCTCCTCCCCCTCTCCCCCCTCTCTCTCCTCTCTCTCTCTGTCTCTTTCTCCTCCCCCTCTCTCTTTCTCCTCCCCCTCTCTCTCTCTCTTCCCCCTCCTCCTCCCCTCTCCCCCTTTCCCCCCTCTCTCTCCCCCTCCTCCTCCCCTCTCCCCCTTTCCCTCTCTCTCTCTCCTCCCCCTCCTCCTCCCCCTCTCTCTCTCTCTCTCTCTCTCCCCTCCTCCTCCCCTCTCCCCCTTTCCCCCTCTCTCTCCTCCCCCCTCTCTCTCTCTCCTCCCCTCTCCTCCCTCTCTCTCTCTCCTCCCTCTCCTCCCCCCCTCTCTCTCTCTCCCCTCTCTCTCTCTCTCTCTCTCTCTCTCTCTCTCTCTCTCTCTCTCTCTCTCTCTCTCTCTCTCTCTCTCTCTCCCTCTCTCCTCCCCTCTCTCTCTCCCTCTCTCCTCCCCTCTCTCTCCTCCCCTCTCTCTCTTTCTCCTCCCCCTTTCTCTCCCCCCTCTCTCTAGGTGAGTGGTTGTGTGTCTTCAGGGTGACGTGGTTGGTCCTGGTGGTTGTGGTCATGTTGACCGTTCTCACCACGGTCCTGGGTCTGATCTACTGGAGGACTCGCTGCTGTCGAAGTGAGTCACACACACACACAGTCTCGTATAACTAACCTTGTGGACACACACACACACACACACACACACACACACACACACACACACACACACACACACACACACACACACACACACACACACACACACACACACACACACACACACACACACAGTCTCGTATAACTAACCTTGTGGGGACACACAGACACACACACACACTCAGTCTTGTATAACTAACCTTGTGGACACACACACACACACACACACACACACACACACACACACACACACACACACACACACACACACACACACACACACACACACACACGCACACGCACACAGTCTTGTATAACTAACCTTGTGGACACACACACACACACACACACACACACACACACACACACACACACACACACACACACACACACACACACACACACACACACACACACACACACACACACACACACACACACACACACACAGTCTTGTATAACTAACCTTGTGGGGACACACAGACACACACACACACACACACAGTCTTGTATAACTAACCTTGTGGGGACACACACACACACACAGTCTTGTATAACTAACCTTGTGGGGACACACACACATCTTAAACAAATGAAAAAGTCTTTATGTACATGGGTTGAAATTAAATTATTTCCCTCTCCCTCTTCTCCTTTCTCCCCCATTCCCCTCTCCTACCCCTCTCCCCTCTCCCTCTCCTACCCCTCCCTCTTCTCCTTTCTCCCCCATTCCCCTCTCCTACCCCTCTCCCCTCTCCCTCTCCTACCCCTCCCTCTTCTCTTTTCTCCCCCATTCCCCTCTCCTACCCCTCTCCCCTCTCCCTCTCCTACCCCTCCCTCTTCTCCTTTCTCCCCCATTCCCCTCTCCTACCCCTCTCCCCTCTCCCTCTCCTACCCCTCCCTCTTCTCCTTTCTCCCCCATTCCCCTCTCCTACCCCTCTCCCCTCTCCCTCTCCTACCCCTCCCTCTTCTCCTTTCTCCCCATTCCCCTCTCCTACCCCTCTCCCCTCTCCCTCTCCTACCCCTCCTCTTCTCCTTTCTCCCTTCTTTACCTTCCCCCTTCTCTCTCCTACCCCTCCCTCTTCTCCTTTCTCCCCCTTCTCTACCTTCCCCTTTCTCTCTCCTACCCCTCCTCTTCTCCTTTCTCCCTTCTTTACCTTCCCCCTTCTCTCTCCTACCCCTCCCTCTTCTCCTTTCTCCCCTTCTCTACCTTCCCCTTTCTCTCTCCTACCCCTCCCTCTTCTCCTTTCTCCCCCTTCTCTACCTTCCCCTTTCTCTCTCCTACCCCTCCCTCTTCTCCTTTCTCCCCCTTCTCTACCTTCCCTTTCTCTCTCCTACCCCTCCCTCTTCTCCTTTCTCCCCCTTCTCTACCTTCCCCTCTCTCTCTCCTACCCCTCCCTCTTCTCCTTTCTCCCCTTCTCTACCTTCCCCTCTCCCTCTCCTACCCCTCACTCTTCTCCTTTCTCCCCCTTCTCTACCTTCCCCTTTCTCTCTCCTACCCCTCCCTCTTCTCCTTTCTCCCCCTTCTCTACCTTCCCCTCTCCCTCTCCTACCCCTCCCTCTTCTCCTTTCTCCCCCTTCTCTACCTTCCCCTCTCCCTCTCCTACCCCTCCCTCTTCTCCTTTCTCCCCCTTCTCTACCTTCCCCTTTCTCTCTCCTACCCCTCCCTCTTCTCCTTTCTCCCCCTTCTCTACCTTCCCCTTTCTCTCTCCTACCCCTCCCTCTTCTCCTTTCTCCCCCTTCTCTACCTTCCCCCTCTCCCTCTCCTACCCCTCCCTCTTCTCCTTTCTCCCCCTTCTCTACCTTCCCCTCTCCCTCTCCTACCCCTCCCTCTTCTCCTTTCTCCCCCTTCTCTACCTTCCCCTTTCTCTCTCCTACCCCTCCCTCTTCTCCTTTCTCCCCCTTCTCTACCTTCCCCTTTCTCTCTCCTACCCCTCCCTCTTCTCCTTTCTCCCCTTTCTCTCTCCTACCCCTCTCCCTCTTCTCCTTTCTCCCCTTCTCTACCTTCCCCTCTCCCTCTCCTACCCCTCCCTCTTCTCCTTTCTCCCCCTTCTCTACCTTCCCCTCTCCCTCTCCTACCCCTCCCTCTCCTCCTTTCTCCCCCCCTTCTCTACCTTCCCCTCTCCCTCTCCTACCCCTCCCTCTTCTCCTTTCTCCCCCTTCCCCTTTCTCTCTCCTACCCCTCCCTCTTCTCCTTTCTCCCCCTTCTCTACCTTCCCCTTTCTCTCTCCTACCCCTCCCTCTTCTCCTTTCTCCCCCTTCTCTGCCTTCCCCCTTCTCTCTCCTACCCCTCCCTCTTCTCCCTCCCCCTTCTCTGCCTTCCCTTCCCCTCTCCTACCCCTCCCTCTTCTCCTTTCTCCCCCCTTCTTTGCCTTCCCTTCCCCTCTCATACCCCTCCCTCTCCTCCTTTTCTCCCCCTCCCAGAGGAGCCCAGAGTGTATCCAGCCAGTGTGTTCCAGACCAGAGGATTCAACATGGACCTCCCTGATGTCTCTGTCTCACTACATCACTCCTCAGGTACCTCTCTCTCCCCCCTCCCAGAGGAGCCCAGAGTGTATCCAGCCAGTGTGTTCCAGACCAGAGGATTCAACATGGACCTCCCTGATGTCTCTGTCTCACTACATCACTCCTCAGGTACCTCTCTCTCTCCCCCTCTCTCCCCCTCTCTCTCTCCCTATCTCTCTCTCTCTCCCTCTCCAACAGCAGAAAACAGAATAGCCTGCATCCCAAATGGCATCCTACCCTATGGTCACTGCACTATATAGGGAACAGAGCCCTATGGTCACAACACTATATAGGGAACAGAGCCCTATGGTCACTGCACTATATAGAGAATAGAGCCCTATGGTCACTGCACTATATAGGGAATAGAGCCCTATGGTCACTGCACTATATAGGGAATAGAGCCCTATGGTCACTGCACTATATAGGGAATAGAGCCCTATGGTCACTGCACTATATAGGGAACAGAGCCCTATGGTCACTGCACTATATAGGGAATAGAGCCCTATGGTCACTGCACTATATAGGGAATAGAGCCCTATGGTCTCTGCACTATATAGGGAATAGAGCCCTATGGTCACTGTACTATATAGAGAATAGAGCCCTATGGTCACTGTACTATATAGGGAACAGAGCCCTATGGTCACAACACTATATAGGGAATAGAGCCCTATGGTCTCTGCACTATATAGGGAATAGAGCCCTATGGTCTCTGCACTATATAGGGAATAGAGCCCTATGGTCACTGCACTATATAGGGAATAGAGCCCTATGGTCACTGCACTATATAGGGAATAGAGCCCTATGGTCACTGCACTATATAGGGAATAGAGCCCTATGGTCACAACACTATATAGGGAATAGAGCCCTATGGTCACTGCACTATATAGGGAATAGAGCCCTATGGTCACTGCACTATATAGGGAATAGAGCCCTATGGTCACTGCACTATATAGGGAACAGAGCCCTATGGTCTCTGCACTATATAGGGAATAGAGCCCTATGGTCACTGCACTATATAGGGAATAGAGCCCTATGGTCACTGCACTATATAGGGAATAGAGCCCTATGGTCACAACACTATATAGGGAATAGAGCCCTATGGTCACTGCACTATATAGGGAATAGAGCCCTATGGTCACTGCACTATATAGGGAATAGAGCTGAAAGATTAGTGGAATCTGTGTGGGTTGCTGGACAGGTAGGATGACTGACAGTGTCGGTGAACAGGTGGTCACGTGTCAGGTGACAGAGGAATGTATGAGACTTGAGGCAGGAATTCCTTTAACCATAAAGTGGTATATTTACTGGTAGTCTGTGCTGCATCACAAAGGAAACAAATAACATGTATACAATCAAATTCATAATCAAAGTTCAAATCATAGCAGTCATTATTAACAATTCACATTACACAATATGTTTGAAGCGTGCGCTCCAAGCCGCGCTCCGCGGTGATAACTATAAACAATAACTGAATGGCCCACTCTCCCGATCACCACAGATCATTCAGATGAAAGGTAAGAGTCGGTGGACTTACGTGGATTCATGGACGCACAGAACTTCTGGATCAGATGGATTTAGGGAAGAGAAAGCAGCGAGATCAGGCGATGGCAATTTCCTCCTTTTATGGAGTTGAGATCTGTAGGACATTTCCACCTGACCTAATTAAAGCGCCCTGGCCCAGCTGAGTAAATGGCAATTAATTAAAGGAGTATTCCACCAACTCCATGGGCCTTTTCTACAGCCACCCCGGAAATTTGTTAATTTCCACATTCCTCAAAAAGGCTCATTGCTCCCCATCCTCTGTTATCTCAGGGAGAGGAATCAGTCGGGCAACTGGCCGGATATATGTCCGGTTCTTCACCTGGATTTCCACTGATCTAACACGACCATCGGTCCCAGGCATGGTCTTAGTTATACGGCCCACCGGCCAGGAGGCTCGAGGCAGCTGAGGGTCCACCATCATTACTACTTGGCCAGTTTCCAGGCTGGCCATTTCTCTCCGCCATTTCCCTCTGTGCTGTAGACTTGGTAGGTAATCCCGAATGAATCGGGCCCAAAAATGGTCAGCTAAGATTTGGCTGTGTCGCCACCGGCGTCTGCCGACGAGGTTGGTATCAGCATACATGGCTTGAGGAAGTGACGCATCTCGGCGTCCCATCAAGAGCATATTCGGTGTAACCGGATCGGGGTCAGCGATGTCTGCAGAGAGATATCCCAAGGGTTTGGAGTTCAGAATCCCTTCCACCTCTATCAGGACAGTCCTCAAGACCGTTTCAGTGACAGTTTGGTCCCCTAGTACGACTCGTAAGGCCGTCTTTACAGATTTGATCTCTCGCTCCCATGTTCCTCCAAAATGAGGAGCGCCTGGAGGGTTAAATTTGAATGAGATTTGTTGGTCCATCAGCTGATCCTGGAAGCTGGGTTCCATGGCTTTGAAGGCTTCCTCCAACCTGGCTTCTCCTGCCTTGAAGTTCGTACCTCTGTCAGCCAGGATCTCGTAGGGTTTCCCCGTCGGGAGATAAACCGCCGTAGGGCCATGAGGAAGGCTTCCGTATCCAAACTCTCCAGTAGGTCCAGGTGGACACATCTGGTTGTCATACACTTGAATAGAATGCCCCAGCGCTTTTCCACACGACGACCTAACTTGATCATCAAGGGGCCGAAGCAATCTACTCCTGTTGACCAGAAGGGTGGTTTAAGGAGGCGCAAGCGAGCAGGGGGTAAATCTGCCATTTTGGGCACCGTAGCTCCGGCCCGCCATCTCTGACATTCTACGCAGGCGTATTGGTGCTTACGAATGGCTCCTCGTCCTCCAATTATCCAGTACTTCCGCCTCATCTCCCCATAGACCCTCTCTGGCCCTGGGTGGAGAAGCCGCTCATCATAACTCTTGATGAGGAGCCTGGTAAGAGGGTGTCTGGAGTCGAGGATAATTGGGTGGATAGCATCTGGGTCCAAAACCTCCGCTTGGCGCAGCCTCCTCCAACTCTGATCACTCCAAGGATTGGATCATATTCTGGGGCAAGAGAGAGAAGACGGCTGCCCTTAGCCACTTCCCTACCGGCTTTCAGAGCTTTTAACTCCTCAGGGAAGCTAACTGCTTGTGCTTGCTGGAGGAGTAGTGTCTCTGCCGCGAGGGAGGTAGGTATAGAAGCCACCCCATCTGAGGTCTGGTTTGTGGCTGTGATCAGATCCGGCAGTGTTTGGGATTGTGTTAGGTCAGGGAGAGCTGTTGTTGGTTCCGTAGAAATGCTGTAGCATTGGGCAGACTTCCTTAACTCATGAGCTTCAGTCGGTCGCGGAGGGGCCGCACGCCTGGGGGCTGTCGGCCACTCGTTCTCTGGTTGGGACAAGAATGGTGGTCCCAAGCTCCAGCGATGGGGTTTAGCCAATTCCTTAAGGGTTTTACCTCTAGTAATGTCATCAGCAGGATTGTTTATGCTATCAACATACCTCCAGTCCTGGACTTCTGTTAGGTCTTGGATTTCCGCAATGTGAGTCCCGACAAACACCTTATACCTGCAGGACTCCGACTTGAGCCATGTCAATACAGTGGTCGAATCACTCCAGTAGATGATCCTTTGGATTGGCAAGGTGAGCTCGGCTCGCAAGGTAGAGGCCAACTGGGCTCCGGAAAGGGCAGCACTGAGTTCCAGCCTAGGCATTGACAACTGCTTCTTGGGTGCGACCCTGGACCTGGCCATGACAAAGGAGACATGGGTGTGGCCTGCCTTATCCTCCACTCTAAGATAGGAAACCGCCCCATAAGCTCGCTCCGAAGCGTCACAGAACACATGCAGTTCCAGGCATGATCCCAGTTGGTCAACACAGGATGGTACATAACATCTTGGCATTTGGACATCAGAGAGCTCCGTTAACTCAGTTTCCCAACAGATCCATCGTTCCACTAGGTCAGCTGGGTGGATTGGTTCATCCCAGTCCCTCTTGGTCTGCCACAGTTCCTGGACTAAGACTTTGGCCCGTGTTGTATATGGCAGGATATACCCAAGGGGATCGTATTGACTGGCCAGGGTCCGATAGATGGTGCGCAGAGTGGGGGTTTCGGTGCGCAGAGTGGGGGTTTCGGTACTCTGGGATGAGCAGTGCTTATACCCCAGGGTATCCGGTAGGCAGCTCCACCTCAGTCCTAGAGTGGGCTCTTCTGGGTTAGCACCAGACTGCGTTAGCCATAGTTCACTGCTACTGGACCTAGCTTGTGGCGGGAGGTGCTGGATAACCTCCGCTCTGTTACTAGCCCACTGTCGGACCTCAAATCCCCCTTTGGACAGGAGATTCCGCACTTTATCAAGGAGTGATTTCGCTTCAGCCGTGGATGGGATGCTTTGTAAGCAGTTATCCACATAGAAGGCATTTTCCACTGAATCCAATACTTCTGGGTCACTGTCTGGATGCTCCCGTGCGTGTCTCTGCAGAGCGTATATGGCACAGCAAGGACTGCAGGTGGTGCCGAATGGGAGTACCTGCCATTCATAGATTGTGGGCTCTGCATCTCGTTCCATATTTCGCCATATGAACCGGAGCAGTGTGGTGTCGGAAGGCAGTAAACGAATCTGATGAAACATGGCTTTGATGTCTCCACTGATGGCTGTAGAGTGCTGCCGGAACCGGAGAAGGACACCGAGCAAGGAAGGACCTAAGGTTGGTCCGGGGAGTAGACAGTCATTCAGGCTTTGACCAGCTGCTTGGAATGAACAGTTGAAGACAAGTCTATACTTCCCACCATGTTGCTGGATAACATGGTGAGGGAGATACCAGGATTCACGGAGTGCGTTTCCCTCTTCATGAGCTGTCACTTCAGTGACGTAGCCTGCCTTCACAAGGTTATGAATCTCTCGGTTATGAACTTCTGCAAGCTCAGGATTCTTCACCAGGCGTCGCTCTGTTCCACGCAGTAGTGGGAGTACAGCCCGTGTCGTGGTTGCCAGAGAAGGATGGTTGGGCACCCGTAGCAGTGGGGTTGCATACCTGCGAACGCCATCCATTTCAGTGGTGGTGGTGCTCTTCTCCAGGAGGTCTAATGCATAGGAGTCATTTTTCGAGCGAGTGACCTCCTGTAGCTTCCGGTTGGAGAAGGTGTCCATCTTCCATAGCATCTCAACATTCCGAAGGAGGTCAGTGGCTGCATCTGGATTGCTTCTGGTGAAGAGGACTTGCTGTGACTGTACATCTTGGGTGGAGAGAAGTAGATGGGATGGACCTTGCACAGCCCAACCCAAGGATGTATGGACAGCAATGGGTCCTCCTTCTGGTCCAGCTCGTATAGGCTCAGTCGGGGTGACGAGATGTGGGTGGTCTGACCCAATCAGGATAAGTGGTGCTACTCTGGCCAGGTTAGGAAGAGGCAATCCTCGTAGATGAGGATATTGTTTCTGTAGAACACTTACCGGGCAGGAGTGCTCTGCGAGATTCAAGCCATCTGCCGTGAAGGCATTGGTGATGTTATAGGCCACGCCCCTGTTTCCTGAAGGTGAAATGCTGAAGGTTACAGCAGAGCCTTTCATTTGGATAACATCGTGTCGCACCGTTCTGAGATTAAGGGTCTCGGGGGTCCCTTCCAGGTTAAGCTGACGGGTGGCCGCTGTGAGAATGATTGTTCTTTCTGACCCATCATCTAGAATGGCGAATGTATCAATGCTTCTCCCTTCACTTTGCAGAGTGACCTTGACCACCTTCAACATGACCCTTGGAGATCGGTTCTGCTGGTCGAGATACAGCTCCTTTGCAGCTCCTACCATGAGCATACTCTGCTCCTTCTTTGCTTGGGGAAATAGATCATGCAACACGGTGAGATGGATTTCTTTACAGCGGTTGCAGGGTTTCCTCAATGTGCAGGTCTCCACCTTATGGCTACGGGCACACTTGTAGCATCGCTCGCCTGAAGTGATCCAGGCCTTCAATTGAGTTTGAGTGAGCTTTTTTTACTCTGGGGCATGAGCCAAGGAAGTGCCCCTTACTATTGCAATATGGGCAGTAAGGCTGGAATTTGATGTTCTCGCTCTTGAGACGGGTCTTCTTCCCGGGTTCCTCCCCCCGGCCTCACTATTTAAGTACATGGTAGTGGGATTTGGTCTTTCCTTTCCCTGCTGGCGTTCAAACTCCTTCCTTCCCCCTGTGGCTATGGCGGAGATTGTGGCCTGGTGAGCGATGCTCTTCGCCTTTGCCTTCACCTCCAACCATGTGGCCAGGTCTCTGAGAGCATAGGTGCTTCTTGAGCCCTCTTTCAGGATGCCCTTATTCAAACAATGTTCAATGAAACTGTCTCTGAGGTACACTGGAAGTTTGCTAAGAAGCCTGTCCACGTGGGAGCCACATTTAAGCTCGTTCCCGTCTTCTCCTTCAACGGATTGGAGCATCGAGGTCAGGGATTGGACAGCCAGGGAGAATTCTTGGAAGGCAGCATGGTCTCCCATTTTAATTGGAGACGTGTTCAGGATGTTGTTTAGTTCATTCTGTACTAGCTGACGTGGCTCACCATATCTCGCCTTCAGGGCCTGGAGAGCTGTCGTGTATGGTGTTGCGGAGTGCATAAAGGATTGGGCCAGCCTGTATGCACTTGGAAACCGCAAATGATCCATTAGTACTTGGTATTTGTAGCGTTCTGACAGATGACCGTGAATACCCAGTAGACTCTCCAATGCCATTTCCAAAAGGACAAATTCACTCTCCTTTCCATTTTCAAAGTATGGCAGTTTGGGTCTGGGAATTCCATAGGCTGAGGCTACTAGAAGTTTCATAATGTTGGCTCCCTCTTCTGGTTGCGTGAAGGATAAACCCGGGACTTCTGATGAGCCCACTGTGGCCTCATTGGGCCGGTCACCTACTGTCCCAGACCCACCATTTGTGGCAGCCGGAATTGGGCGAGAGCCCTCCGACCTGTTGTTTGAGGACTGGCCTGGCCCTGGATGAAAGGAACGATTTGCCTTGGTTGGTAATTGGCGGAAAGGCGAAGGAGTGATGCTTTGTCCAGATGGAGGAATGCTAACTTGTGTCACTGGCATAGAGGGCGTTGGCGGAGCGGCCCGTCTCCCGTGCTCCGTGTTGGCTGTTGACCCCGGAGCCTCCGAGGACTGTGTGCCATGCTGTACCAGAGGGGCAGATTGGGAAAGAAAGGCAGACAGTTCAGGTCGATGTGGAGGGGTGGTCAGGTCAACTCCCCGTTCGTTCCTCTCCAGGAAGGATGAGACCATCCGTGCCTCTTCTAATTCCCTTCTGGCTTGACGGTGCCGTCGCTGCTGTGCCAGGTCCTTGGCAATGGATTCCCTTTCCTGTAGAGCTCTACGGGCCTGCACATCCAATTGGTGACATCGTTCGTCAGCCTGTCGTTCCTCCTCAATCTGACGCTCAATTTCCTCCAAAGCTAATAGTTTCATCCTCTCTTGTAGGACAGCGTTCTGTGAATTGCTGAGGGCTAGTGAATGGCGGCTGCCATGGCCACTTCCAAAGGGGTATCCACTGGTCGAACTCCCACTCCGTCTAGAGTGCTTCGACGATTTCCCATTAGTTAAGGGGTGAGCGGAGCCTGCCTCTGGAAGCTGGTCGACCTGTGCAGTGGGAGTTACCTCTTCCATAGGTTCCTCACGTAGACCACTTTCCTGCTCCAAAGCAGTTTCCGGTCCTTGGCTCAGAGGGGATGGTTGATGGCTGAAACATATAGTTGATCCATCAACTCTTTGAGCTCTGGTGGGCTTGCCCTTTGATGTCGGAACCTCGACCACATAGTCCTTAAGATAACCAGGTGCTTGCCTGGTTCTTCTGGTGCTCCTGGTAGTTGAGGATGAAGCCTTTGTTGCTTTAGGCTTAGCTCCTGGATATTTCCTTTGTTCCAAGACCTTTCTCTCAGCTGCTCTCTCCTCCTCTCTTCTTCCTTCCAGTGGAGACAATTCTTCCCTCTCCGCCTCCATTTCCTTTTCACCTGTCTTTGGTTCAGTCATCATCCGGCTCAAAGGACCATTGAAAGATTAGTGGAATCTGTGTGGGTTGCTGGACAGGTAGGATGACTGACAGTGTCGGTGAACAGGTGGTCACGTGTCAGGTGACAGAGGAATGTATGAGACTTGAGGCAGGAATTCCTTTAACCATAAAGTGGTATATTTACTGGTAGTCTGTGCTGCATCACAAAGGAAACAAATAACATGTATACAATCAAATTCATAATCAAAGTTCAAATCATAGCAGTCATTATTAACAATTCACATTACACAATATGTTTGAAGCGTGCGCTCCAAGCCGCGCTCCGCGGTGATAACTATAAACAATAACTGAATGGCCCACTCTCCCGATCACCACAGATCATTCAGATGAAAGGTAAGAGTCGGTGGACTTACGTGGATTCATGGACGCACAGAACTTCTGGATCAGATGGATTTAGGGAAGAGAAAGCAGCGAGATCAGGCGATGGCAATTTCCTCCTTTTATGGAGTTGAGATCTGTAGGACATTTCCACCTGACCTAATTAAAGCGCCCCTGGCCCAGCTGAGTAAATGGCAATTAATTAAAGGAGTATTCCACCAACTCCATGGGCCTTTTCTACAAGAGCCCTATGGTCACTGCACTATATAGGGAATAGAGCCCTATGGTCACTGCACTATATAGGGAATAGAGCCCTATGGTCACTGCACTATATAGGGAATAGAGCCCTATGGTCTCTGCACTATATAGGGAACAGAGCCCTATGGTCACAACACTATATAGGGAACAGAGCCCTATGGTCACAACACTATATAGGGAATAGAGCCCTATGGTCACTGCACTATATAGGGAACAGAGCCCTATGGTCACTGTACTATATAGGGAACAGAGCCCTGTGTTCTAAAGTAGATCACTAAGGGAAGAGGGAGCCATTTGGGATGCAGTATAGTAGACGTACCTTCCTGTCTCATAGACTGACGCTGTGATCTCCTTCCATAGAGCTGCTGCTCAGGACGACATACTGGACTGGTGTGTGTGTGTGCGTGCGTGCGTGCGCATGTGCGTGCGTGCGTGCGCGTGTGCGTGTACAGTGTTGGGAAGTAGTGAACTCGTCATGTTTATACATTTTGCAGTATCTCGGTGGTAGTTGAACTAAATTCACATCTAGGTAGTGTTTTCAGTAGTTTACTACTTTTTAACCGTGTAGCGATGTAGCTAACTACTGGAACTACACACTACTGTTTAACCATGTAGCGGTGAAGCTAACTACTGGAACTACACACTACTGTTTTACCATGTAGCTAACTACTGAAGCTACAAACTACTGTATAACCATGTAGTGTTTTCAGTAGTTTACTACTGTTTAACCGTGTAGCGATGTAGCTAACTACTGGAACTACACACTACTCTGTTCAGTAGTGGGGCTAGAGACAGGCACTACACTTCTCCGTTCAGTAGTGGGGCTAGAGACAGGCACTACACTTCTCTGTTCAGTAGTGGGGCTAGAGACAGGCACTACACTTCTCTGTTCAGTAGTGGGGCTAGAGACAGGCACAGCCTGTAGCCTGTGAAACGTACATGTAGCCTGTGAAATGTACATGTATCCTGTAGACTGTAGCCTGTAGCCTGTGAAACGTACCTGTAGCCTGTAGCCTGTGAAACGTACATGTAGCCTGTAGCCTGTGAAATGTACATGTAGCCTGTAGACTGTGAAACGTACATGTAGCCTGTAGCCTGTGAAACGTACATGTAGCCTGTAGCCTGTGAAACGTACATGTAGCCTGTAGACTGTAGCCTGTGAAACATACCTGTAGCCTGTAGCCTGTGAAACGTACATGTAGCCTGTAGACTGTAGCCTGTGAAACGTACATGTAGCCTGTGAAATGTACATGTATCCTGTAGACTGTAGCCTGTAGCCTGTGAAACGTACCTGTAGCCTGTAGCCTGTGAAACGTACATGTAGCCTGTAGCCTGTGAAATGTACATGTAGCCTGTAGACTGTGAAACGTACATGTAGCCTGTAGCCTGTGAAACGTACATGTAGCCTGTAGACTGTGAAATGTACATGTAGCCTGTAGCCTGTGAAACGTACATGTAGCCTGTAGACTGTAGCCTGTGAAACATACCTGTAGCCTGTAGCCTGTGAAACGTACATGTAGCCTGTAGACTGTAGCCTGTGAAACATACCTGTAGCCTGTAGCCTGTGAAACGTACATGTAGCCTGTAGACTGTAGCCTGTGAAACGTACATGTAGCATGTAGATATACATTTCACAAGAATGACACATTTAACTTCTCCCAGTGTTCAGTAATTGTTAGCTTGGTGAACTATATTTTCAGAGTGGTTTCCTTTCAGAGTGTGTGTGTGTGTGTGTGTGTGTGTGTGTGTGTGTGTGTGTGTGTGTGTGTGTGTGTGTGTGTGTGTGTGTGTGTGTGTGTGTGTGTGTGTGTGTGTGTGTGTGTGTGTGTGTGTGTTAGTAGTAATGTTGTGTTTTCAATGAACAGGCCTGTTGTCACCTATTCATGAAGAGAAGACTGCAGGTAAGGAACACACACACAGGAATACACACACACACACACACACACACACACACACACACACAGACACACACACACACACAAAGGAATACACACACACACAGGAACACACACACAGGAACACACACACACAGGAACACACACACACAGGAACACACACACACACAGGAACACACACACTGACCTTGCTACATGTGTGTGTTCTCAGAGCCTCGTCAGGGTTACTACGGTAATGACACAGGTGAGAGTTCTAAAGACAATGTTCATTAATTAATTAATACCTATAATAATATATATATTAATAACCTACAATACATATATATATATATTATTACCTATAATAATATATTAATACCTATAATAATATATTAATACCTATAATAATATATTAATACCTATAATAATATATATATTAATACCTATAATAATATATTAATACCTATAATAATATATTAATACCTATAATAATATATTAATACCTATAATAATATATTAATACCTATAATAATATATTAATACCTATAATAATATATTAATACCTATAATAATATATTAATACCTATAATAATATATATATTAATACCTATAATAATATATTAATACCTACAATAATATATATATTAATACCTATAATAATATATTAATACCTATAATAATATATTAATACCTATAATAATATATTAATATCTATAATAATATATTAATACCTATAATAATATATATATATTAATACCTATAATAATATATATTAATACCTATAATAATATATATATTAATACCTATAATAATATATTAATACCTATAATAATATATTAATACCTATAATAATATATTAATACCTACAATAATATATATATTAATACCTATAATATATATATATTAATACCTATAATAATATATTAATACCTATAATAATATATTAATACCTATAATAATATATTAATACCTATAATAATATATTAATACCTATAATAATATATTAATACCTATAATAATATATTAATACCTATAATAATATATTAATACCTATAATAATATATTAATACCTATAATAATATATATATTAATACCTATAATAATATATTAATACCTACAATAATATATATATTAATACCTATAATAATATATTAATACCTATAATAATATATTAATACCTATAATAATATATTAATATCTATAATAATATATTAATACCTATAATAATATATTAATACCTATAATAATATATTAATACCTACAATAATATATATATTAATACCTATAATAATATATTAATACCTATAATAATATATTAATACCTATAATATATATATATTAATACCTATAATAATATATATATTAATAACTATAATAATATATTAATACCTATAATAATATATATATTAATACCTATAATAATATATTAATACCTATAATAATATATTAATACCTATAATAATATATTAATACCTATAATAATATATTAATACCTACAATAATATATATATTAATACCTATAATAATATATATATTAATACCTATAATAATATATTAATACCTACAATAATATATATATTAATACCTATAATAATATATTAATACCTATAATAATATATTAATACCTATAATAATATATTAATACCTATAATAATATATATATTAATACCTATAATAATATATATATTAATACCTATAATAATATATATATTAATACCTATAATAATATATATATTAATACCTATAATAATATATTAATACCTATAATAATATATTAATACCTATAATAATATATTAATACCTACAATAATATATATATTAATACCTATAATAATATATTAATACCTATAATAATATATTAATACCTATAATAATATATTAATACCTATAATAATATATATATTAATACCTATAATAATATATTAATACCTATAATAATATATTAATACCTATAATAATATATATAATAATATATATATTAATACCTATAATAATATATATATTAATACCTATAATAATATATTAATACCTATAATATATATATATTAATACCTATAATAATATATATATTAATACCTATAATAATATATTAATACCTATAATAATATATATATTAATACCTATAATAATATATATATTAATACCTATAATAATATATTAATACCTATAATATTATATTAATACCTATAATAATATATATATTAATACCTATAATAATATATTAATACCTATAATAATATATATATATATATTAATACCTATAATAATATATATATTAATACCTATAATAATATATTAATACCTATAATATATATATATATTAATACCTATAATAATATATATATTAATACCTATAATAATATATTAATACCTATAATAATATATTAATATCTATAATAATATATTAATACCTATAATAATATATATATATTAATACCTATAATAATATATATTAATACCTATAATAATATATATATTAATACCTATAATAATATATTAATACCTATAATAATATATTAATACCTATAATAATATATTAATACCTACAATAATATATATATTAATACCTATAATAATATATTAATACCTATAATAATATATTAATACCTATAATATATATATATTAATACCTATAATAATATATATATTAATAACTATAATAATATATTAATACCTATAATAATATATATATTAATACCTATAATAATATATTAATACCTATAATAATATATTAATACCTATAATAATATATTAATACCTATAATAATATATTAATACCTACAATAATATATATATTAATACCTATAATAATATATATATTAATACCTATAATAATATATTAATACCTACAATAATATATATATTAATACCTATAATAATATATTAATACCTATAATAATATATTAATACCTATAATAATATATTAATACCTATAATAATATATATATTAATACCTATAATAATATATATATTAATACCTATAATAATATATATATTAATACCTATAATAATATATATATTAATACCTATAATAATATATTAATACCTATAATAATATATTAATACCTATAATAATATATTAATACCTACAATAATATATATATTAATACCTATAATAATATATTAATACCTATAATAATATATTAATACCTATAATAATATATTAATACCTATAATAATATATATATTAATACCTATAATAATATATTAATACCTATAATAATATATTAATACCTATAATAATATATATAATAATATATATATTAATACCTATAATAATATATATATTAATACCTATAATAATATATTAATACCTATAATATATATATATTAATACCTATAATAATATATATATTAATACCTATAATAATATATTAATACCTATAATAATATATATATTAATACCTATAATAATATATATATTAATACCTATAATAATATATTAATACCTATAATATTATATTAATACCTATAATAATATATATATTAATACCTATAATAATATATTAATACCTATAATAATATATATATATATATTAATACCTATAATAATATATATATTAATACCTATAATAATATATTAATACCTATAATATATATATATATTAATACCTATAATAATATATATATTAATACCTATAATAATATATTAATACCTATAATATATATATATATTAATACCTATAATAATATATATATTAATACCTATAATAATATATTAATACCTATAATAATATATTAATATCTATAATAATATATTAATACCTATAATAATATATATATATTAATACCTATAATAATATATATTAATACCTATAATAATATATATATTAATACCTATAATAATATATTAATACCTATAATAATATATTAATACCTATAATAATATATTAATACCTACAATAATATATATATTAATACCTATAATAATATATTAATACCTATAATAATATATTAATACCTATAATATATATATATTAATACCTATAATAATATATATATTAATAACTATAATAATATATTAATACCTATAATAATATATATATTAATACCTATAATAATATATTAATACCTATAATAATATATTAATACCTATAATAATATATTAATACCTATAATAATATATTAATACCTACAATAATATATATATTAATACCTATAATAATATATATATTAATACCTATAATAATATATTAATACCTACAATAATATATATATTAATACCTATAATAATATATTAATACCTATAATAATATATTAATACCTATAATAATATATTAATACCTATAATAATATATATATTAATACCTATAATAATATATATATTAATACCTATAATAATATATATATTAATACCTATAATAATATATATATTAATACCTATAATAATATATTAATACCTATAATAATATATTAATACCTATAATAATATATTAATACCTACAATAATATATATATTAATACCTATAATAATATATTAATACCTATAATAATATATTAATACCTATAATAATATATTAATACCTATAATAATATATATATTAATACCTATAATAATATATTAATACCTATAATAATATATTAATACCTATAATAATATATATAATAATATATATATTAATACCTATAATAATATATATATTAATACCTATAATAATATATTAATACCTATAATATATATATATTAATACCTATAATAATATATATATTAATACCTATAATAATATATTAATACCTATAATAATATATATATTAATACCTATAATAATATATATATTTATTAATACCTATAATAATATATTAATACCTATAATATTATATTAATACCTATAATAATATATATATTAATACCTATAATAATATATTAATACCTATAATAATATATATATATATATTAATACCTATAATAATATATATATTAATACCTATAATAATATATTAATACCTATAATATATATATATATTAATACCTATAATAATATATATATTAATACCTATAATAATATATTAATACCTATAATAATATATATATTAATACCTATAATAATATATTAATACCTATAATAATATATTAATACCTATAATAATATATTAATACCTACAATAATATATATATTAATACCTATAATATATATATATTAATACCTATAATAATATATTAATACCTACAATAATATATATATTAATACCTATAATAATATATTAATACCTATAATAATATATATATTAATACCTATAATAATATATTAATACCTACAATAATATATATATTAATACCTATAATAATATATTAATACCTATAATAATATATTAATACCTATAATAATATATTAATACCTACAATAATATATATATTAATACCTATAATAATATATTAATACCTATAATAATATATATATTAATACCTATAATAATATATTAATACCTACAATAATATATATATTAATACCTATAATAATATATTAATACCTATAATAATATATTAATACCTATAATAATATATTAATACCTATAATAATATATATATTAATACCTATAATAATATATATATTAATACCTATAATAATATATTAATACCTATAATAATATATTAATACCTACAATAATATATATATTAATACCTATAATAATATATTAATACCTATAATAATATATTAATACCTATAATAATATATATAATAATATATATATTAATACCTATAATAATATATATATTAATACCTACAAATATATATATTAATACCTATAATAATATATTAATACCTATAATAATATATATATATATATTAATACCTATAATAATATATATATTAATACCTATAATAATATATTAATACCTATAATAATATATTAATACCTATAATAATATATATATTAATACCTATAATAATATATTAATACCTATAATAATATATATATATATTAATACCTATAATAATATATATATTAATACCTATAATAATATATTAATACCTATAATAATATATTAATACCTATAATAATATATATATTAATACCTATAATAATATATTAATACCTATAATAATATATATATTAATACCTATAATAATATATTAATACCTATAATAATATATTAATACCTATAATAATATATATATTAATACCTATAATAATATATTAATACCTATAATAATATATATATTAATACCTATAATAATATATTAATACCTATAATAATATATATATTAATACCTATAATAATATATTAATACCTATAATAATATATTAATACCTATAATAATATATTAATACCTACAATAATATATATATATTAATACCTATAATAATATATTAATACCTATAATAATATATATATTAATACCTATAATAATATATTAATACCTACAATAATATATATATTAATACCTATAATAATATATTAATACCTATAATAATATATTAATACCTATAATAATATATTAATACCTATAATAATATATATATTAATACCTATAATAATATATATATTAATACCTATAATAATATATATATTAATACCTATAATAATATATTAATACCTATAATAATATATTAATACCTATAATAATATATTAATACCTACAATAATATATATATTAATACCTATAATAATATATTAATACCTATAATAATATATTAATACCTATAATAATATATATATTAATACCTATAATAATATATTAATACCTATAATAATATATTAATACCTATAATAATATATATAATAATATATATATTAATACCTATAATAATATATATATTAATACCTATAATAATATATTAATACCTATAATATATATATATATTAATACCTATAATAATATATATATTAATACCTATAATAATATATTAATACCTATAATAATATATATATTAATACCTATAATAATATATATATTAATACCTATAATAATATATTAATACCTATAATATTATATTAATACCTATAATAATATATATATTAATACCTATAATAATATATTAATACCTATAATAATATATATATATATATTAATACCTATAATAATATATATATTAATACCTATAATAATATATACTGTGAACCATCAGATCCTCCTCTCCACCCTCTCCGAGTTGGGCATCTCCGGCGCGGCCCACGCTTGGATTGCGTCCTACCTGACAGGTCGCTCCTACCAGGTGGCGTGGCGAGAATCTGTCTCCTCACCACGCGCTCTCACCACTGGTGTCCCCCAGGGCTCTGTTCTTGGCCCTCTCCTATTCTCGCTATACACCAAGTCACTTGGCTCTGTCATAACCTCACATGGTCTCTCTTATCATTGCTATGCAGACGACACACAATTAATCTTCTCCTTTCCCCCTTCTGATGACCAGGTGGCGAATCGCATCTCTGCATGTCTGGCAGACATATCAGTGTGGATGACGGATCACCACCTCAAGCTGAACCTCGGCAAGACGGAGCTGCTCTTCCTCCCGGGGAAGGACTGCCCGTTCCATGATCTCGCCATCACGGTCGACAACTCCATTGTGTCCTCCTCCCAGAGCGCCAAGAACCTTGGCGTGATCCTGGACAACACCCTGTCGTTCTCAACTAACATCAAGGCGGTGGCCCGTTCCTGTAGGTTCATGCTCTACAACATCCGCAGAGTACGACCCTGCCTCACACAGGAAGCGGCGCAGGTCCTAATCCAGGCACTTGTCATCTCCCGTCTGGATTACTGCAACTCGCTGTTGGCTGGGCTCCCTGCCTGTGCCATTAAACCCCTTCAACTCATCCAGAACGCCGCAGCCCGTCTGGTGTTCAACCTTCCCAAGTTCTCTCACGTCACCCCGCTCCTCCGTTCTCTCCACTGGCTTCCAGTTGAAGCTCGCATCCGCTACAAGACCATGGTGCTTGCCTACGGAGCTGTGAGGGGAACGGCACCTCAGTACCTCCAGGCTCTGATCAGGCCCTACACCCAAACAAGGGCACTGCGTTCATCCACCTCTGGCCTGCTCGCCTCCCTACCACTGAGGAAGTACAGCTCCCGCTCAGCCCAGTCAAAACTGTTCGCTGCCCTGGCCCCCCAATGGTGGAACAAACTCCCTCACGACGCCAGGACAGCGGAGTCAATCACCACCTTCCGGAGACACCTGAAACCCCACCTCTTTAAGGAATACCTAGGATAGGTTAAGTAATCCCTCTCACCCCACCCCCCTAAGTTTTAGATGCACTATTGTTAAGTGACTGTCCCACTGGATGTCATAAGGTGAATGCACCAATTTGTAAGTCGCTCTGGATAAGAGCGTCTGCTAAATGACTTAAATGTAAATGTAAATGTAATAATAATATATTAATACCTATAATATATATATATATTAATACCTATAATAATATATATATTAATACCTATAATAATATATTAATACCTATAATAATATATATATTAATACCTATAATAATATATTAATACCTATAATAATATATTAATACCTATAATAATATATTAATACCTACAATAATATATATATTAATACCTATAATAATATATTAATACCTATAATAATATATATATTAATACCTATAATAATATATTAATACCTACAATAATATATATATTAATACCTATAATAATATATTAATACCTATAATAATATATTAATACCTATAATAATATATTAATACCTATAATAATATATTAATACCTATAATAATATATTAATACCTATAATAATATATATATTAATACCTATAATAATATATATATTAATACCTATAATAATATATTAATACCTATAATAATATATTAATACCTATAATAATATATTAATACCTATAATAATATATATATTAATACCTACAATAATATATATATTAATACCTATAATAATATATTAATACCTATAATAATATATTAATACCTATAATAATATATTAATACCTATAATAATATATATAATAATATATATATTAATACCTATAATAATATATATATTAATACCTACAAATATATATATTAATACCTATAATAATATATTAATACCTATAATAATATATATATTAATACCTATAATAATATATTAATACCTATAATAATATATTAATACCTATAATATATATATTAATACCTATAATAATATATTAATACCTATAATAATATATTAATACCTATAATAATATATATATATATTAATACCTATAATAATATATATATATTAATACCTATAATAATATATATATTAATACCTATAATAATATATTAATACCTATAATAATATATATATATATATATTAATACCTATAATAATATATATATTAATACCTATAATAATATATATATTAATACCTATAATAATATATTAATACCTATAATAATATATATATTAATACCTATAATAATATATATATTAATACCTATAATAATATATATATATATTAATACCTATAATAATATATTAATACCTATAATAATATATTAATACCTATAATAATATATTAATACCTATAATATATATATATTAATACCTATAATAATATATTAATACCTATAATAATATATTAATATCTATAATAATATATATATATTAATAACTATAATAATATATATATTAATACCTATAATAATATATTAATACCTATAATATATATATATATTAATAACTATAATAATATATATATATTAATACCTATAATATATATATATATATTAATACCTATAATAATATATTAATACCTATAATCATATATATATATTAATACCTATAATAATATATATATATATTAATACCTATAATATATATATATATATATTAATACCTATAATAATATATTAATACCTATAATAATATATTAATACCTATAATAATATATTAATACCTATAATAATATATATATATATTAATACCTATAATATATATATATATATTAATACCTATAATAATATATATATTAATACCTATAATAATATATATTAATACCTATAATATATATATATATCAATACCTATAATATATATATATATTAATACCTATAATAATATATATATTAATACCTATAATAATATATATATTAATACCTATAATAATATATATATTAATACCTATAATAATATATATATATATTAATACCTATAATATATATATATATATATTAATACCTATAATATATATATATATATATTAATACCTATAATAATATATATATATATATTAATACCTATAATAATATATATATTAATACCTATAATAATATATTAATACCTATAATAATATATTAATACCTATAATAATATATATATTAATACCTATAATAATATATTAATACCTATAATAATATATATATATATTAATACCTATAATAATATATATATTAATACCTATAATAATATATTAATACCTATAATAATATATATATATATATATTAATACCTATAATAATATATATATTAATACCTATAATAATATATATATTAATACCTATAATAATATATTAATACCTATAATAATATATTAATACCTATAATAATATATATATTAATACCTATAATAATATATATATTAATACCTATAATAATATATATATTAATACCTATAATAATATATTAATACCTATAATAATATATTAATACCTATAATAATATATTAATACCTATAATATATATATATTAATACCTATAATAATATATTAATACCTATAATAATATATTAATATCTATAATAATATATATATATTAATAACTATAATAATATATATATATTAATACCTATAATAATATATTAATACCTATAATATATATATATATTAATAACTATAATAATATATATATATTAATACCTATAATATATATATATATATTAATACCTATAATAATATATTAATACCTATAATCATATATATATATTAATACCTATAATAATATATATATATATTAATACCTATAATATATATATATATATATTAATACCTATAATAATATATTAATACCTATAATAATATATTAATACCTATAATAATATATTAATACCTATAATAATATATATATATATTAATACCTATAATATATATATATATATTAATACCTATAATAATATATATATTAATACCTATAATAATATATATTAATACCTATAATATATATATATATTAATACCTATAATATATATATATATTAATACCTATAATAATATATATATTAATACCTATAATAATATATATATTAATACCTATAATAATATATATATTAATACCTATAATAATATATATATATATTAATACCTATAATATATATATATATATATTAATACCTATAATATATATATATATATTAATACCTATAATATATATATATATATATTAATACCTATAATAATATATATATTAATACCTATAATAATATATTAATACCTATAATAATATATTAATACCTATAATAATATATTAATACCTATAATAATATATTAATACCTATAATAATATATATAATAATATATATATTAATACCTATAATAATATATATATTAATACCTATAATAATATATATATTAATACCTATAATAATATATATATTAATACCTATAATAATATATTAATACCTACAATAATATATTAATACCTACAATAATATATATATTAATACCTATAATAATATATATATTAATACCTATAATAATATATATATTAATACCTATAATAATATATATATATTAATACCTATAATAATATATTAATACCTATAATAATATATTAATACCTACAATAATATATATATTAATACCTATAATAATATATTAATACCTATAATAATATATTAATACCTATAATAATATATTAATATCTATAATAATATATTAATACCTATAATAATATATATATTAATACCTATAATAATATATTAATACCTATAATAATATATTAATACCTATAATAATATATTAATACCTATAATAATATATATAATAATATATATATTAATAACTATAATAATATATATATTAATACCTATAATAATATATTAATACCTACAATAATATATATATTAATACCTATAATAATATATTAATACCTATAATAATATATATATTAATACCTATAATAATATATATATATTAATACCTATAATAATATATTAATACCTATAATAATATATTAATACCTATAATAATATATATATTAATACCTATAATAATATATATATTAATACCTATAATAATATATTAATACCTATAATAATATATATATTAATACCTATAATAATATATATATTAATACCTATAATAATATATATATATATTAATACCTATAATAATATATTAATACCTATGATAATATATTAATACCTATAATAATATATTAATACCTATAATAATATATTAATACCTATAATATATATATATTTATACCTATAATAATATATTAATACCTATAATAATATATTAATATCTATAATAATATATATATATTAATACCTATAATAATATATATATTAATACCTATAATAATATATTAATACCTATAATATATATATATATATATATATATTAATAACTATAATAATATATATATTAATACCTATAATATATATATATATATTAATACCTATAATAATATATTAATACCTATAATAATATATTAATACCTATAATAATATATATATATATATATTAATACCTATAATAATATATTAATACCTATAATAATATATTAATACCTATAATAATATATTAATACCTATAATAATATATTAATACCTATAATAATATATATATATATTAATACCTATAATATATATATATATATTAATACCTATAATAATATATATATTAATACCTATAATAATATATATTAATACCTATAATATATATATATATTAATACCTATAATATATATATATATTAATACCTATAATAATATATATATTAATACCTATAATAATATATATATTAATACCTATAATAATATATATTAATACCTATAATATATATATATATTAATACCTATAATATATATATATATTAATACCTATAATAATATATATATATATATTAATACCTATAATAATATATATATTAATACCTATAATAATATATATATTAATACCTATAATAATATATATTAATACCTATAATATATATATATATTAATACCTATAATATATATATATATTAATACCTATAATAATATATATATTAATACCTATAATAATATATATATTAATACCTATAATAATATATTAATACCTACAATAATATATTAATACCTACAATAATATATATATTAATACCTATAATAATATATATATTAATACCTATAATAATATATATATTAATACCTATATAATAATATATATATATTAATACCTATAATAATATATTAATACCTATAATAATATATTAATACCTACAATAATATATATATTAATACCTATAATAATATATTAATACCTATAATAATATATTAATACCTATAATAATATATTAATATCTATAATAATATATTAATACCTATAATAATATATATATTAATACCTATAATAATATATTAATACCTATAATAATATATTAATACCTATAATAATATATTAATACCTATAATAATATATATAATAATATATATATTAATAACTATAATAATATATATATTAATACCTATAATAATATATTAATACCTACAATAATATATATATTAATACCTATAATAATATATTAATACCTATAATAATATATATATTAATACCTATAATAATATATATATATTAATACCTATAATAATATATTAATACCTATAATAATATATTAATACCTATAATAATATATATATTAATACCTATAATAATATATATATTAATACCTATAATAATATATTAATACCTATAATAATATATATATTAATACCTATAATAATATATATATTAATACCTATAATAATATATATATATATTAATACCTATAATAATATATTAATACCTATGATAATATATTAATACCTATAATAATATATTAATACCTATAATAATATATTAATACCTATAATATATATATATTTATACCTATAATAATATATTAATACCTATAATAATATATTAATATCTATAATAATATATATATATTAATACCTATAATAATATATATATTAATACCTATAATAATATATTAATACCTATAATATATATATATATATATATATATTAATAACTATAATAATATATATATTAATACCTATAATATATATATATATATTAATACCTATAATAATATATTAATACCTATAATAATATATTAATACCTATAATAATATATATATATATATATTAATACCTATAATAATATATTAATACCTATAATAATATATTAATACCTATAATAATATATTAATACCTATAATAATATATTAATACCTATAATAATATATATATATATTAATACCTATAATATATATATATATATTAATACCTATAATAATATATATATTAATACCTATAATAATATATATTAATACCTATAATATATATATATATTAATACCTATAATATATATATATATTAATACCTATAATAATATATATATTAATACCTATAATAATATATATATTAATACCTATAATAATATATATTAATACCTATAATATATA
>NW_025745222.1:802586-842586 GCF_021184085.1 Oncorhynchus gorbuscha | reverse complement strand
GTAGCCTAGCGGTTAGCGCGTTGGTTAGCGGTTAGCGCGTTGGTTAGCGGTTAGCGCGTTGGTTAGCGGTTAGCGCGTTGGGCCCAGGAACCCAAAGGTCTCTGATTCGAACACCTGAGCTGACAAAGCAACAATTTTTATTTATTTATTTATTTTATTTATGTCGATGTGTCTTTTTGAGAAAAGCACTGAACCCTAATTTGCTTCAGGGACGCCACTGTTAAACAACACATTACTCTGATCTGGTTTACGTGACACTAAAAACAAACTCTTAACAACAAAACTATTTTTTTTGGTTTCGCTTTTTAAAAACGATAAGACATAATCTGGGGTTAAATTAGCCAGTTGACATGAATCATGTTTAGATTTACCTCTGAACAGTAATATATAGAAATATGATTAATATATATATATAATAAAATAATCCATTTGGAGATGCTTAATAGACATGAGTACAAGCTCTTCAATCTGAGAAGTTGTTCCCTACATGAAACTATACTAAGTTACTACATAAATGTTACTATGGCAACCTAGTAGTTGACTTCACTATCACTGTTATATATATATATATATATATATATATCACATTATCTTCCTGTACATAGTTACATCATTAGGACTGGCTAGTATGCTAACAGCACTTCAGCAGTATGAGGTGTGTTTTACTGTGGCTACGACAGGGTTAGGGCTGTGGTTCCGTGCGGGTTCTAGAGCTCTGGGTCTGGATGTGTGACATCTGGAGAACCGGGAGGAGGAGCTGGAAGGCGTTCTGGATGTATGTGGTGCTGTTAGAACCCTAAGGAACAACGGAACACTGTTAGAACCCTTCGGAACAACAGAACACTGTTAGAACCCTACAGGACAACAGAACACTGATAGAACCCTTCAGAACACTGTTAGAACCCTTCAGAACAGCAGAACACTGTTAGAAACCTACAGAACAACATTACACGGTTAGAACCCTATGAAAAACTGTTAGAACCCTTCGGAACAGCAGAACAACATTACACTGTTAGAACCCTTCAGAACACTGTTTAGAACCCTTCAGAACAGCAGAACACTGTTAGAAACCTACAGAACAACATTACACTGTTAGAACCCTACGAAAAAACTGGTAGAACCCTTCGGAACAGCAGAACAACATTACACTGTTAGAACCCTACATAACACTGTTAGAACCCTACGAACACTGTTAGAACCCTTCAGAACAACAGAACACTGTTAGAACCCTTCGGAACAACATAACACTGTTAAAACCCTACAGAACACTGTTAGAACCCTTCGGAACAACAGAACACTGTTAGAACCCTACAGAACACTGTCAGAACCCTTCAGAACAACAGAACACTGTTAGAACTCTTCAGAACAACAGAACACTGTTAGAACCCTTCAGAACACTGTTAGAACTCTTCCGAACAACAGAACACTGTTAGAACTCTTCAGAACAACAGAACACTGTTAGAACCCTACAGAACACTGTTAGAACTCTTCAGAACAACAGAACACTGTTAGAACCCTACAGACAGAACACTGTTAGAACCCTTCTGTAGCTCAGTTGGTAGAGCATGGCGCTTGTAACGCCAGGGTAGTGGGTTCGATCCCCGGGACCACCCATGCGTAGAATGTATGCACACATGACTGTAAGTCGCTTTGGATAAAAGCGTCTGCTAAATGGCATATATTATTATATTATATATTTAGAACAACAGAACACTGTTAGAACCCTTCAGAACAACAGAACACTGTTAGAACTCTTCAGAACAACAGAACGCTGTTAGAACAACAGAACGCTGTTAGAACCCTTCAGAACAACAGAACGCTGTTAGAACCCTTCAGAACAACAGAACACTGTTAGAACTCTTCAGAACAACAGAACACTGTTAGAACCCTTCAGAACAACAGAACACTGTTAGAACCCTTCAGAACCACAGAACACTGTTAGAACTCTTCAGAACAACAGAACACTGTTAGAACCCTTCAGAACAACAGAACACTGTTAGAACCCTTCAGAACAACAGAACACTGTTAGAACCCTACAGAACAACAGAACACTGTTAGAACCCTACAGAACAACAGAACGCTGTTAGAACCCTACAGAACAACAGAACACTGTTAGAACCCTACAGAACAACATAACACTGTTAGAACCCTTCAGAACAACATAACACTGTTAGAACCCTTCAGAACAACAGAACGCTGTTAGAACCCTACAGAACACTGTTAGAACCCTTCAGAACAACAGAACACTGTTAGAACCCTTCAGAACAACAGAACACTGTTAGAACACTGTTAGAACCCTGCAGAACAACAGAACACTGTTAGAACCCTATAGAACAACATGTCTTACCTCAAGCAGCACACTGTCAACCAAAGGGTTCAACTCTTCTGCTTTTCTCTGAACCTGGAGAAGGGCAGGAAGGGAGTCAGAGAACCAATGGGGTGCTGATCAGCTGATCACCTGACAGAGAACCAATGGGGTGCTGATCAGCTGATCACCTGACAGAGAACCAATGGGGTGCTGATCAGCTGATCACCTGACAGAGAACCAATGGGGTGCTGATCAGCTGATCACCTGACAGAGAACCAATGGGGTGCTGATCAGCTGATCACCTGACAGAGAACCAATGGGGGTGATGATCAGCTGATCACCTGACAGAGAACCAATGGGGTGCTGATCACCTGACAGAGAACCAATGGGGTGATGATCAGCTGATCACCTGACAGAGAACCAATAGGGTGCTGATCACCTGATCTTAATGCCATTAATTTATTTTGTTGGAGATAAAGTCCCAGTACACACACACATCTTACCCCAACGGTGAGCAGAGTATCAGAGAACTTCCTGGCAAGACAACCCACCTCCCGACACATGGCACACGTCAACCTGCAACACACACAGACATTAACGATGCTCAGAATATACATATGAGTGGAAGGTCATATTCCCTACACACACAGATGCACCCCCCCCCCTACAGCCTGGTCTCTAGCAGGTCCCCCCCCTACAGCCTGGTCTCTAGCAGGTCCCCCCCCTACAGCCTGGTCTCTAACATGTTTCTCCTGGTCCTGTACAGCCTGGTCCTAACCCCCCCTACAGCCTGGTCTCTAACAGGTTTCTCCTGGTCCTGTCCCCCCCCCTACAGCCTGGTCTCTAACAGGTTTCTCCTGGTCCTGTCCCCCCCCCCTACAGCCTGGTCTCTAGCAGGCCCCCCCCAACAGACCTTTGAGAATGTGAGCCTGGACTCTGGCAGTCTTCTCCAGGTCCTGTCCGTGGAGGATCAACTCTGCCACCTTGTGGAGCTGTTCGATACTGCGGGCTGTCACCTCCGCCAGGGAGCCCACTGAAGACAGGTACACTGCCTAGACACACAAACACACACACAATACATAGACATTAACACACACAATACATAGACATTAACACACACAATATAGAGACATTAACACACACAATATATAAACATTAACACACACAATATAGAGACATTAACACACACAATATATAAACATTAACACACACTACGTGCTTAAAGCGAAAAGCGAGGGGCAGGCAGGCAGGCAGGCAGGCAGTTCTATGTCCAACATCCGATCTCACCTCTACAGACCTGGATCGTCTCTCTTCCTCATTCTCCTTTAGCTCCTCCCCCTCTTTCTTCTCCTCCAGCTCCTCCCCCTCTTTCTTCTCCTTTATCTCCTCCCCCTCTTTCTTCTCCTCCAGCTCCTCCCCTCTTTCTTCTCCTCCAGCTCCTCCCCTCTTTCTTCTCCTTTATCTCCTCCCCCTCTTTCTTCTCCTCCAGCTCCTCCCCCTCTTTCTTCTCTTCTTCTCCCTCTCTTGTTTCAGGTTCTCCCCTTTGCTCCTCCTCCGTCGCCCCCCCGATGGTTTCTGTGACGACGACAGGTTTCTCCACCTCTCTCACCCAATCATGCGCTCTCATCCTGGCCTGGGGATGAATTGACATGACATCACTAAACTTTAACCTAAAATAATGAACTCTAATTCAGTAGATTATATTAAAACTGTGTGTATGTTACCTTGTTGAGTTTGTCTGTGGTGACAGGGACGGTCTGTTACCTTGTTCAGTTTGTCTGTGGTGACAGGGACTGTCTGTTACCTTGTTCAGTTTGTCTGTGGTGACAGGGACTGTCTGTTACCTTGTTCAGTTTGTCTGTGGTGACAGGGACTGTCTGTTACCTTGTTGAATTTGTCTGTGGTGACAGGGACTGTCTGTTACCTTGTTCAGTTTGTCTGTGGTGACAGGGACTGTCTGTTACCTTGTTCAGTTTGTCTGTGGTGACAGGGACTGTCTGTTACCTTGTTCAGTTTGTCTGTGGTGACAGGGACTGTCTGTTAACTTGTTCAGTTTGTCTGTGGTGACTGTCTGTTACCTTGTTCAGTTTGTCTGTGGTGACAGGGACTGTCTGTTAACTTGTTCAGTTTGTCTGTGGTGACTGTCTGTTACCTTGTTCAGTTTGTCTGTGGTGACAGGGACTGTCTGTTACCTTGTTCAATTTGTCTGTGGTGACAGGGACTGTCTGTTAACTTGTTGAGTTTGTCTGTGGTGACAGGGACTGTCTGTTAACTTGTTGAGTTTGTCTGTGGTGACAGGGACTGTCTGTTAACTTGTTCAGTTTGTCTGTGGTGACAGGGACTGTCTGTTACCTTGTTCAGTTTGTCTGTGGTGACAGGGACTGTCTGTTACCTTGTTGAATTTGTCTGTGGTGACAGGGACTGTCTGTTACCTTGTTCAGTTTGTCTGTGGTGACAGGGACTGTCTGTTACCTTGTTGAATTTGTCTGTGGTGACAGGGACTGTCTGTTACCTTGTTCAGTTTGTCTGTGGTGACAGGGACTGTCTGTTACCTTGTTCAGTTTGTCTGTGGTGACAGGGACTGTCTGTTACCTTGTTCAGTTTGTCTGTGGTGACAGGGACTGTCTGTTAACTTGTTCAGTTTGTCTGTGGTGACTGTCTGTTACCTTGTTCAGTTTGTCTGTGGTGACAGGGACTGTCTGTTAACTTGTTCAGTTTGTCTGTGGTGACTGTCTGTTACCTTGTTCAGTTTGTCTGTGGTGACAGGGACTGTCTGTTACCTTGTTCAATTTGTCTGTGGTGACAGGGACTGTCTGTTAACTTGTTGAGTTTGTCTGTGGTGACAGGGACTGTCTGTTAACTTGTTGAGTTTGTCTGTGGTGACAGGGACTGTCTGTTAACTTGTTCAGTTTGTCTGTGGTGACAGGGACTGTCTGTTAACTTGTTCAGTTTGTCTGTGGTGACAGGGACTGTCTGTTAACTTGTTCAGTTTGTCTGTGGTGACTGTCTGTTACCTTGTTCAGTTTGTCTGTGGTGACAGGGACTGTCTGTTAACTTGTTCAGTTTGTCTGTGGTGACAGGGACTGTCTGTTACCTTGTTCAGTTTGTCTGTGGTGACAGGGACTGTCTGTTAACTTGTTCAGTTTGTCTGTGGTGACAGGGACTGTCTGTTAACTTGTTCAGTTTGTCTGTGGTGACAGGGACTGTCTGTTAACTTGTTGCATTTGTCTGTGGTGACAGGGACTGTCTGTTACCTTGTTGAATTTGTCTGTGGTGACAGGGACTGTCTGTTACCTTGTTGAATTTGTCTGTGGTGACAGGGACTGTGTTACCTTGTTGAATTTGTCTGTGGTGACAGGGACTGTGTTACCTTGTTGAATTTGTCTGTGGTGACAGGGACGGTCTGTTAACTTGTTCAGTTTGTCTGTGGTGACAGGGACTGTCTGTTACCTTGTTCAGTTTGTCTGTGGTGACAGGGACTGTCTGTTACCTTGTTCAGTTTGTCTGTGGTGACAGGGACTGTCTGTTACCTTGTTGAATTTGTCTGTGGTGACAGGGACTGTCTGTTAACTTGTTGAGTTTGTCTGTGGTGACAGGGACTGTCTGTTAACTTGTTCAGTTTGTCTGTGGTGACAGGGACTGTCTGTTACCTTGTTGAATTTGTCTGTGGTGACAGGGACTGTCTGTTAACTTGTTCAGTTTGTCTGTGGTGACTGTCTGTTACCTTGTTCAGTTTGTCTGTGGTGACTGTCTGTTACCTTGTTGAATTTGTCTGTGGTGACAGGGACTGTCTGTTACTTTGTTGAATTTGTCTGTGGTGACAGGGACTGTCTGTTACCTTGTTGAATTTGTCTGTGGTGACAGGGACTGTCTGTTACCTTGTTGAGTTTGTCTGTGGTGACAGGGACTGTCTGTTAACTTGTTCAGTTTGTCTGTGGTGACAGGGACTGTCTGTTACCTTGTTGAATTTGTCTGTGGTGACAGGGACTGTCTGTTACCTTGTTCAGTTTGTCTGTGGTGACAGGGACTGTCTGTTACCTTGTTGAATTTGTCTGTGGTGACAGGGACTGTCTGTTACCTTGTTCAGTTTGTCTGTGGTGACTGTCTGTTACCTTGTTCAGTTTGTCTGTGGTGACTGTCTGTTACCTTGTTCAGTTTGTCTGTGGTGACAGGGACGGTCTGTTACCTTGTTCAGTTTGTCTGTGGTGACAGGGACTGTCTGTTACCTTGTTCAGTTTGTCTGTGGTGACAGGGACGGTCTGTTACCTTGTTCAGTTTGTCTGGGGTGGCAGCGACGTGAAGCTCAAACAGCAACTCAGTCAGGACGCTCACAAACTCCTCCCCATCAGCTGCTGGAAAGAGACAGATTAAACATCAGACCAGAGAGAGACAGATTAAACATCAGACCAGAGAGAGACAGATTAAATATCAACCAGAGAGAGACAGATTAAACATCAACCAGAGAGAGACAGATTAAACATCAGACCAGAGAGAGACAGATTAAACATCAGACCAGAGAGAGACAGATTAAACATCAGACCAGAGAGAGACAGATTAAATATCAACCAGAGAGAGACAGATTAAACATCAGACCAGAGAGAGACAGATTAAACATCAGACCAGAGAGAGACAGATTAAACATCAGACCAGAGAGAGACAGATTAAACATCAGACCAGAGAGAGACAGATTAAACATCAACCAGAGAGAGACAGATTAAACATCAGACCAGAGAGAGACAGATTAAACATCAACCAGAGAGAGACAGATTAAACATCAACCAGAGAGAGACAGATTAAACATCAGACCAGAGAGAGACAGATTAAACATCAACCAGAGAGAGACAGATTAAACATCAACCAGAGAGAGACAGATTAAACATCAACCAGAGAGAGACAGATTAAACATCAACCAGAGAGACAGATTAAACATCAGACCAGAGAGAGACAGATTAAACATCAGACCAGAGAGAGACAGATTAAACATCAGACCAGAGAGAGACAGATTAAACATCAACCAGAGAGAGACAGATTAAACATCAGACCAGAGAGAGACAGATTAAACATCAACCGGAGAGAGACAGATTAAACATCAACCGGAGAGAGACAGATTAAACATCAGACCAGAGAGACAGATTAAACATCAACCAGAGAGAGACAGATTAAACATCAGACCAGAGAGAGACAGATTAAACATCAACCAGAGAGAGACAGATTAAACATCAGACCAGAGAGAGACAGATTAAACATCAACCGGAGAGAGACAGATTAAACATCAACCAGAGAGACAGATTAAACATCAACCAGAGAGACAGATTAAACATAAACCAGAGAGAGACAGATTAAACATCAACCAGAGAGAGACAGATTAAACATCAGACCAGAGAGAGACAGATTAAACATCAACCAGAGAGAGACAGATTAAACATCAACCAGAGAGAGACAGATTAAACATCAGACCAGAGAGACAGATTAAACATCAACCAGAGAGAGACAGATTAAACATCAGACCAGAGAGAGACAGATTAAATATCAACCAGAGAGAGACAGATTAAACATCAACCAGAGAGAGACAGATTAAACATCAGACCAGAGAGACAGATTAAACATCAACCAGAGAGAGACAGATTAAACATCAGACCAGAGAGAGACAGATTAAACATCAGACCAGAGAGAGACAGATTAAACATCAGACCAGAGAGACAGATTAAACATCAACCAGAGAGAGACAGATTAAACATCAGACCAGAGAGAGACAGATTAAACATCAACCAGAGAGACAGATTAAACATCAACCAGAGAGAGACAGATTAAACATCAACCAGAGAGACAGATTAAACATCAGACCAGAGAGAGACAGATTAAACATCAGACCAGAGAGAGACAGATTAAACATCAACCAGAGAGACAGATTAAACATCAGACCAGAGAGAGACAGATTAAACATCAGACCAGAGAGAGACAGATTAAACATCAACCTGAGAGACAGATTAAACATCAGACCAGAGAGAGACAGATTAAACATCAGACCAGAGAGAGACAGATTAAACATCAACCGGAGAGAGACAGATTAAACATCAACCAGAGAGAGACAGATTAAACATCAGACCAGAGAGACAGATTAAACATCAACCAGAGAGAGACAGATTAAACATCAACCTGAGAGACAGATTAAACATCAGACCAGAGAGAGACAGATTAAACATCAGACCAGAGAGAGACAGATTAAACATCAACCAGAGAGAGACAGATTAAACATCAACCAGAGAGACAGATTAAACATCAACCAGAGAGAGACAGATTAAACATCAACCAGAGAGAGACAGATTAAACATCAGACCAGAGAGACAGATTAAACATCAACCAGAGAGAGACAGATTAAACATCAACCAGAGAGACAGATTAAACATCAGACCAGAGAGACAGATTAAACATCAGACCAGAGAGAGACAGATTAAACATCAACCAGAGAGAGACAGATTAAACATCAACCAGAGAGAGACAGATTAAACATCAGACCAGAGAGACAGATTAAACATCAACCAGAGAGACAGATTAAACATCAACCAGAGAGACAGATTAAACATCAACCAGAGAGAGACAGATTAAATATCAACCAGAGAGAGACAGATTAAACATCAACCAGAGAGAGACAGATTAAACATCAACCAGAGAGAGACAGATTAAATATCAACCAGAGATAGACAGATTAAACATCAACCAGAGAGAGACAGATTAAACATCAGACCAGAGAGAGACAGATTAAACATCAGACCAGAGAGAGACAGATTAAACATCAACCAGAGAGAAACAGATTAAACATCAACCAGAGAGAGACAGATTAAACATCAACCAGAGAGAGACAGATTAAACATCAACCAGAGAGACAGATTAAACATCAGACCAGAGAGACAGATTAAACATCAGACCAGAGAGACAGATTAAACATCAACCGGAGAGAGACAGATTAAACATCAACCAGAGAGACAGATTAAACATCAGACCAGAGAGAGACAGATTAAACATCAACCAGAGAGAGACAGATTAAACATCAACCAGAGAGACAGATTAAACATCAGACCAGAGAGACAGATTAAACATCAACCGGAGAGAGACAGATTAAACATCAACCGGAGAGAGACAGATTAAACATCAGACCAGAGAGAGACAGATTAAACATCCTATAGTTTTTTATATGAATTAAAAGCTAAAGTACCAACATTTGTGGCAGATTTCAACAAACTAAATGTCCGTAGAGACTGTACGGGTTTTAGCCGTCTAATTCCACGACTTTGTCGATATCGTGGAAAAAGTATTGGTTGTAAACTATTTTCGGACATCTTGGCTGGTTCAGTGAGTCAGGGTCTAGGTCTGCTGGTTCAGTGTGTCAGGGTCTAGGTCTGCTGGTTCAGTGAGACAGGGTCTAGGTCTGCTGAATCAGTGCCACTACGTCTTGGCTGGTTCAGTGAGACAGGGTCTAGGTCTGCTGGTTCAGTGAGACAGGGTCTAGGTCTGCTGGTTCAGTGAGACAGGGTCTAGGTCTGCTGGTTCAGTACCACTACGTGTTGGCTGGTTCAGTGAGACAGGGTCTAGGTCTGCTAATTCAGTACCACGATGTCTAGGTCTGCTGTTTCAGTGAGACAGGGTCTAGGTCTGCTGGTTCAGTGAGACAGGGTCTAGGTCTGCTGGTTATGTGATACAGGGTCTGCTGGTTCAGTGCCACTATGTCTTGGCTGGTTCAGTGAGACAGGGTCTAGGTCTGCTGGTTCAGTGAGACAGGGTCTAGGTCTGCTGGTTCAGTGCCACTACGTCTTGGCTGGTTCAGTGAGACAGGGTCTAGGTCTGCTGGTTCAGTGAGTCAGGGTCTAGGTCTGCTGGTTAAGTGAGACAGGGTCTAGGTCTGCTGGTTCAGTGAGACAGGGTCTAGGTCTGCTGGTTCAGTGAGACAGGGTCTAGGTCTGCTGGTTCAATGAGACAGGGGCTAGGTCTGCTGGTTCAGTGCCACAACATCTTGGCTGGTTCAGTGAGACAGGGTCTAGGTGTGCTGGTTCAGTGAGTCAGGGTCTAGGTCTGCTGGTTCAGTGAGACAGGGTCTAGGTCTGCTGGTTCAGTGAGACAGGGTCTAGGTCTGCTGGTTCAGTACCACTACGTCTAGGTCTTCTGGTTCAGTGAGTCAGGGTCTAGGTCTGCTGGTTCAGTGAGACAGGGTCTAGGTCTGCTGATTCAGTACCACTATGTCTTGGCTGGTTCAGTGTGACAGGGTCTAGGTCTGCTGGTTCAGTGAAACAGGGTCTAGGTCTGCTGGTTTAGTGAGACAGGGTCTAGGTCTGCTGGTTTAGTGAGACAGGGTCTAGGTCTGCTGGTTCAGTGAGACAGGGTCTAGGTCTGCTGGTTCAGTGTGACAGGGTCTAAGTCTGCTGGTTCAGTGAGTCAGGGTCTAGGTCTGCTGGTTCAGTACCACTACGTCTTGGCTGGTTCAGTGAGACAGGGTCTAGGTCTGCTGGTTCAGTGAGACAGGGTCTAGGTCTGCTGGTTCAGTACCACTACGTCTTGGCTGGTTCAGTGATACAGGGTCTAGCTCTGCTGGTTCGGTGAGACAGGGTCTAGGTCTGCTGGTTCAGTATGACAGGGTCTAGGTCTGCTGGTTCAGTACCACTACGTATTGGCTGGTTCAGTGATACAGGGTCTAGGTCTGCTGGTTCAGTGAGACAGGGTCTAGGTCTGCTGGTTCAGTGAGACAGGGTCTAGGTCTGCTGGTTCAGTACCACTACGTCTTGGCTGGTTCAGTGATACAGGGTCTAGGTCTGCTGGTTCAGTGAGACAGGGTCTAGGTCTGCTGGTTCAGTATGACAGGGTCTAGGTCTGCTGGTTCAGTACCACTACGTCTTGGCTGGTTCAGTGATACAGGGTCTAGGTCTGCTGGTTCAGTGAGACAGGGTCTAGGTCTGCTGGTTCAGTGAGACAGGGGCTAGGTCTGCTGGTTCAGTGAGACAGGGGCTAGGTCTGCTGGTTCAGTGAGACAGGGTCTAGGTCTGCTGGTTCAGTGAGTCAGGGTCTAGGTCTGCTGGTTCAGTGTGACACGGGCTAGGTCTGCTGGTTCAGTGAGACAGGGTCTAGGTCTGCTGGTTCAGTACCACTACGTCTTGGCTGGTTCAGTATGACAGGGTCTAGGTCTGCTGGTTCAGTGAGACAGGGTCTAGGTCGGCTGGTTCAGTATGACAGGGTCTAGGTCTGCTGGTTCAGTGAGACAGGGTCTAGGTCTGCTGGTTCAGTGAGACAGGGTCTAGGTCTGCTGGTTCAGTGAGACAGGGTCTAGGTCTGCTGGTTCAGTGAGACAGGGTCTAGGTCTGCTGGTTCAGTGAGACAGGGTCTAGGTCTGCTGGTTCAGTGAGACAGGGGCTTGGTCTGCTGATTCAGTGTGACAGGGGCTAGGTCTGCTGGTTCAGTGAGACAGGGTCTAGGTCTGCTGGTTCAGTGAGACAGGGTCTAGGTCTGCTGGTTCATTGAGACAGGGTCTAGTTCTTGGCTGGTTCATTGAGACAGGGTCTAGGTCTGCTGGTTCAGTGAGTCAGGGTCTAGGTCTGCTGGTTCAGTGTAACAGGGTCTAGGTCTGCTGGTTCAGTGTGACAGGGGCTAGGTCTGCTGGTTCAGTGAGACAGGGTCTAGGTCTGCTGGTTCAGTGAGACAGGGTCTAGGTCTGCTGGTTCAGTATGACAGGGTCTAGGTATGCTGGTTCAGTGAGACAGGGGCTTGGTCTGCTGGTTCAGTGAGAAAGGGTTTAGGTCTGCTGGTTCAGTGAGTCAGGGTCTAGGTCTGCTGGTTCAGTGAGTCAGCGTCTAGGTCTGCTGGTTCAGTGAGTCAGCGTCTAGGTCTGCTGGTTCAGTGTGACAGGGTCTAGGTCTGCTGGTTCAGTGAGACAGGGTCTATGTCTGCTAGTTCAGTGTGACAGGATCTAGGTCTGCTGGTTCAGTGTGACAAGGTCTAGGTCTGCTGGTTCAGTATGACAGGGTCTAGGTCTGCTGGTTCAGTGAGACAGGGTCTAGGTCTGCTGGTTCAGTATGACAGGGTCTAGGTCTGCTGGTTCAGTATGACAGGGTCTAGGTCTGCTGGTTCAGTGAGACAGGGTCTAGGTCTGCTGATTCAGTACCACTACGTCTTGGCTGGTTCAGTGAGACAGGGTCTAGGTCTGCTGGTTCAGTGAGTCAGGGTCTAGGTCTGCTGGTTCAGTGAGACAGGGGCTAGGTCTGCTGGTTCAGTGCCACTACGTCTTGGCTGGTTCAGTGTGACAGGGTCTAGGTCTGCTGGTTCAGTGTAACAGGGTCTAGGTCTGCTGGTTCAGTGAGACAGGGTCTAGGTCTGCTGGTTCAGTGTAACAGGGTCTAGGTCTGCTGGTTCAGTGTGACACGGTCTAGGTCTGCTGGTTAAGTGAGACAGGGTCTAGGTCTGCTGGTTCAGTGAGACAGGGTCTAGTTCTGCTGGTTCAGTGAGACAGGGTCTAGGTCTGCTGATTCAGTACCACTATGTCTTGGCTGGTTCAGTGAGACAGGGTCTAGGTCTGCTGGTTCAGTGAGACAGGGTCTAGGTCTGCTGGTTCTGTGAGAGAGGGTCTAGGTCTGCTGGTTCAGTGTGACAGGGTCTAGGTCTGCTGGTTCAGTGAGACAGGGTCTAGGTCTGCTGGTTCAGTGAGACAGGGTCTAGGTCTGCTGATTCAGTACCACTACGTCTTGGCTGGTTCAGTGAGACAGAGTCTAGGTCAGCTGGTTCAATGAGTCAGGGTCTAGGTCTGCTGGTTCAGTGAGACAGGGGCTAGGTCTGCTGGTTCAGTGCCACTACGTCTTGGCTGGTTCAGTGTGACAGGGTCTTGGTCTGCTGGTTCAGTGAGACAGGGTCTAGGTCGGCTGGTTCAGTGAGACAGGGTCTAGGACTGCTGGTTCAGTGAGACAGGGTCTAGGACTGCTGGTTCAGTGAGACAGGGTCTAGGTCTGCTGGTTCAGTGAGACAGGGTCTAGGTCTGCTGGTTCAGTGAGACAGGGGCTAGGTCTGCTGGTTCAGTGAGACAGGGTCTAGGTCGGCTGGTTCAGTGAGACAGGGTCTAGGTCTGCTGGTTCAGTATGACAGGGTCTAGGTCTGCTGGTTCAGTGTGACAGGGTCTAGGTCTGCTGGTTCAGTGAGACATGGTCTAGGTCTGCTGGTTCAGTGAGACAGGGTCTAGGTCTGCTGGTTCAGTGAGACAGGGTCTAGGTCTGCTGATTCAGTACCACTACGTCTTGGCTGGTTCAGTGAGACAGAGTCTAGGTCTGCTGGTTCAGTGAGTCAGGGTCTAGGTCTGCTGGTTCAGTGAGACAGGGGCTAGGTCTGCTGGTTCAGTGCCACTACGTCTTGGCTGGTTCAGTGAGACAGGGTCTAGGTCTGCTGGTTCATTGAGACAGGGTCTAGTTCTTGGCTGGTTCATTGAGACAGGGTCTAGGTCTGCTGGTTCAGTGAGTCAGGGTCTAGGTCTGCTAGTTCAGTGAGACAGGGTCTAGGTCTGCTGGTTCAGTGAGACAGGGTCTAGGTCTGCTAGTTCACTGTGACAGGATCTAGGTCTGCTGGTTCAGTGTGACAGGGTCTAGGTCTGCTAGTTCAGTGTGACAGGGGCTAGGTCTGCTGGTTCAGTGTGACAGGGGCTAGGTCTGCTGGTTCAGTGTGACAGGGGCTAGGTCTGCTGATTCAGTGTGACAGGGTCTAGGTCTTCTGGTTCAGTGAGACAGGGTCTAGGTCTGCTGGTTCAGTATGACAGGGTCTAGGTCTGCTGGTTCAGTGAGACAGGGTCTAGGTCTGCTGATTCAGTGAGACAGGGTCTAGGTCTGCTGGTTCAGTATGACAGGGTCTAGATCTGCTGGTTCAGTGATACAGGGTCTAGGTCTGCTGGTTCAGTGAGACAGGGTCTAGGTCTGCTGGTTCAATATGACAGTGTCTAGGTCTGCTGGTTCAGTACCACTACGTCTTGGCTGGTTCAGTGAGACAGGGTCTAGGTCTGCTGGTTCAGTAGCACTACGTCTTGGCTGGTTCAGTGAGACAGGGTCTAGGTCTGCTAATTCAGTACCACTACGTCTTGGCTGGTTCAGTGTGACCGGGTCTAGGTCTGCTTGTTCAGTGAGACAGGGTCTAGGTCTGCTGGTTCAGTGAGACAGGGTCTAGGTCTGCTGGTTCAGTGTGACAGGGTCTAGGTCTGCTGGTTCAGTGATACAGGGTCTAGGTCTGCTGGTTCTGTGAGACAGGGTCTAGGTCTGCTGGTTCAGTGAGACAGGGTCTAGGTCTGCTGGTTCAGTGAGACAGGGTCTAGGTCTGCTGATTCAGTACCACTACGTCTTGGCTGGTTCAGTGAGACAGGGTCTAGGTCTGCTGGTTCAGTGAGACAGGGTCTAGGTCTGCTGGTTCAGTGAGACAGGGGCTAGGTCTGCTGGTTCAGTGAGACAGGGGCTAGGTCTGCTGGTTCAGTGAGACAGGGGCTAGTTCTGCTGGTTCAGTGAGACAGGGTCTAGGTCTGCTGGTTCAGTGTAACAGGGTCTAGGTCTGCTGGTTCAGTGAGTCAGGGTCTAGGTCTGCTGGTTCAGTGTGACACGGGCTAGGTCTGCTGGTTCAGTGAGACAGGGGCTAGTTCTGCTGGTTCAGTGAGACAGGGTCTAGGTCTGCTGGTTCAGTGTAACAGGGTCTAGGTCTGCTGGTTCAGTGAGTCAGGGTCTAGGTCTGCTGGTTCAGTGTGACACGGGCTAGGTCTGCTGGTTCAGTGAGACAGGGTCTAGGTCTGCTGGTTCAGTGTAACAGGGTCTAGGTCTGCTGGTTCAGTGAGTCAGGGTCTAGGTCTGCTGGTTCAGTGTGACACGGTCTAGGTCTGCTGGTTCAGTGTAACAGGGTCTAGGTCTGCTGGTTCAGTGAGTCAGGGTCTAGGTCTGCTGGTTCAGTGAGACAGGGTCTAGGTCTGCTGATTCAGTGAGACAGGGTCTAGGTCTGCTGGTTCAGTATGACAGGGTCTAGATCTGCTGGTTCAGTGATACAGGGTCTAGGTCTGCTGGTTCAGTGAGACAGGGTCTAGGTCTGCTGGTTCAATATGACAGTGTCTAGGTCTGCTGGTTCAGTACCACTACGTCTTGGCTGGTTCAGTGAGACAGGGTCTAGGTCTGCTGGTTCAGTAGCACTACGTCTTGGCTGGTTCAGTGAGACAGGGTCTAGGTCTGCTAATTCAGTACCACTACGTCTTGGCTGGTTCAGTGTGACCGGGTCTAGGTCTGCTTGTTCAGTGAGACAGGGTCTAGGTCTGCTGGTTCAGTGAGACAGGGTCTAGGTCTGCTGGTTCAGTGTGACAGGGTCTAGGTCTGCTGGTTCAGTGATACAGGGTCTAGGTCTGCTGGTTCTGTGAGACAGGGTCTAGGTCTGCTGGTTCAGTGAGACAGGGTCTAGGTCTGCTGGTTCAGTGAGACAGGGTCTAGGTCTGCTGATTCAGTACCACTACGTCTTGGCTGGTTCAGTGAGACAGGGTCTAGGTCTGCTGGTTCAGTGAGACAGGGTCTAGGTCTGCTGGTTCAGTGAGACAGGGGCTAGGTCTGCTGGTTCAGTGAGACAGGGGCTAGGTCTGCTGGTTCAGTGAGACAGGGGCTAGTTCTGCTGGTTCAGTGAGACAGGGTCTAGGTCTGCTGGTTCAGTGTAACAGGGTCTAGGTCTGCTGGTTCAGTGAGTCAGGGTCTAGGTCTGCTGGTTCAGTGTGACACGGGCTAGGTCTGCTGGTTCAGTGAGACAGGGTCTAAGTCTGCTGGTTCAATACCACTACGTCTTGGCTGGTTCAGTATGACAGGGTCTAGGTCTGCTGGTTCAGTGAGACAGGGTCTAGGTCGACTGGTTCAGTATGACAGGGTCTAGGTCTGCTGGTTCAGTGAGACAGGGGCTTGGTCTGCTGGTTCAGTGAGACAGGGTCTAGGTCTGCTAGTTCAGTGTGACATGATCTAGGTCTGCTGGTTCAGTGTGACAAGGTCTAGGTCTGCTGGTTCAGTATGACAGGGTCTAGGTCTGCTGGTTCAGTGAGACAGGGTCTAGGTCTGCTGGTTCAGTATGACAGGGTCTAGGTCTGCTGGTTCAGTATGACAGGGTCTAGGTCTGCTGGTTCAGTGAGACAGGGTCTAGGTCTGCTGATTCAGTACCACTACGTCTTGGCTGGTTCAGTGAGACAGGGTCTAGGTCTGCTGGTTCAGTGAGTCAGGGTCTAGGTCTGCTGGTTCAGTGAGACAGGGGCTAGGTCTGCTGGTTCAGTGCCACTACGTCTTGGCTGGTTCAGTGTGACAGGGTCTAGGTCTGCTGGTTCAGTGTAACAGGGTCTAGGTCTGCTGGTTCAGTGAGACAGGGTCTAGGTCTGCTGGTTCAGTGTAACAGGGTCTAGGTCTGCTGGTTCAGTGTGACACGGTCTAGGTCTGCTGGTTCAGTGAGACAGGGTCTAGGTCTGCTGGTTCAGTGAGACAGGGTCTAGTTCTGCTGGTTCAGTGAGACAGGGTCTAGGTCTGCTGATTCAGTACCACTACGTCTTGGCTGGTTCAGTGAGACAGGGTCTAGGTCTGCTGGTTCAGTGAGACAGGGTCTAGGTCTGCTGGTTCTGTGAGACAGGGTCTAGATCTGCTGGTTCAGTGTGACAGGGTCTAGGTCTGCTGGTTCAGTGAGACAGGGTCTAGGTCTGCTGGTTCAGTGAGACAGGGTCTAGGTCTGCTGATTCAGTACCACTACGTCTTGGCTGGTTCAGTGAGACAGAGTCTAGGTCAGCTGGTTCAATGAGTCAGGGTCTAGGTCTGCTGGTTCAGTGAGACAGGGGCTAGGTCTGCTGGTTCAGTGCCACTACGTCTTGGCTGGTTCAGTGTGACAGGGTCTTGGTCTGCTGGTTCAGTGAGACAGGGTCTAGGTCGGCTGGTTCAGTGAGACAGGGTCTAGGACTGCTGGTTCAGTGAGACAGGGTCTAGGACTGCTGGTTCAGTGAGACAGGGTCTAGGTCTGCTGGTTCAGTGAGACAGGGTCTAGGTCTGCTGGTTCAGTGAGACAGGGGCTAGGTCTGCTGGTTCAGTGAGACAGGGTCTAGGTCGGCTGGTTCAGTGAGACAGGGTCTAGGTCTGCTGGTTCAGTATGACAGGGTCTAGGTCTGCTGGTTCAGTGTGACAGGGTCTAGGTCTGCTGGTTCAGTGAGACATGGTCTAGGTCTGCTGGTTCAGTGAGACAGGGTCTAGGTCTGCTGGTTCAGTGAGACAGGGTCTAGGTCTGCTGATTCAGTACCACTACGTCTTGGCTGGTTCAGTGAGACAGAGTCTAGGTCTGCTGGTTCAGTGAGTCAGGGTCTAGGTCTGCTGGTTCAGTGAGACAGGGGCTAGGTCTGCTGGTTCAGTGCCACTAGGTCTTGGCTGGTTCAGTGAGACAGGGTCTAGGTCTGCTGGTTCATTGAGACAGGGTCTAGTTCTTGGCTGGTTCATTGAGACAGGGTCTAGGTCTGCTGGTTCAGTGAGTCAGGGTCTAGGTCTGCTAGTTCAGTGAGACAGGGTCTAGGTCTGCTGGTTCAGTGAGACAGGGTCTAGGTCTGCTAGTTCACTGTGACAGGATCTAGGTCTGCTGGTTCAGTGTGACAGGGTCTAGGTCTGCTGGTTCAGTGTGACAGGGGCTAGGTCTGCTGGTTCAGTGTGACAGGGGCTAGGTCTGCTGGTTCAGTGTGACAGGGGCTAGGTCTGCTGATTCAGTGTGACAGGGGCTAGGTCTGCTGGTTCAGTGAGACAGGGTCTAGGTCTGCTGGTTCAGTATGACAGGGTCTAGGTCTGCTGGTTCAGTGAGACAGGGTCTAGGTCTGCTGGTTCAGTGAGACAGGGTCTAGGTCTGCTGGTTCAGTATGACAGGGTCTAGGTCTGCTGATTCAGTGAGACAGGGTCTAGGTCTGCTGATTCAGTGAGACAGGGTCTAGGTCTGCTGGTTCAGTATGACAGGGTCTAGATCTGCTGGTTCAGTGAGACAGGGTCTAGGTCTGCTGGTTCAGTGAGACAGGGTCTAGGTCTGCTGGTTCAGTACCACTACGTCTTGGCTGGTTCAGTGATACAGGGTCTAGGTCTGCTGGTTCAGTGAGACAGGGTCTAGGTCTGCTGGTTCAGTATGACAGTGTCTAGGTCTGCTGGTTCAGTACCACTACGTCTTGGCTGGTTCAGTGAGACAGGGTCTAGGTCTGCTGGTTCAGTAGCACTACGTCTTGGCTGGTTCAGTGAGACAGGGTCTAGGTCTGCTAATTCAGTACCACTACGTCTTGGCTGGTTCAGTGTGACCGGGTCTAGGTCTGCTTGTTCAGTGAGACAGGGTCTAGGTCTGCTGATTCAGTACCACTACGTCTTGGCTGGTTCAGTGAGACAGGGTCTAGGTCTGCTGGTTCAGTGAGACAGGGTCTAGGTCTGCTGCTTCAGTGTAACAGGGTCTAGGTCTGCTGGTTCAGTGTGACACGGTCTAGGTCTGCTGGTTCAGTGAGACAGGGTCTAGGTCTGCTGGTTCAGTGAGACAGGGTCTAGGTCTGCTGGTTCAGTGAGACAGGGGCTAGGTCTGCTGGTTCAGTGAGACAGGGGCTAGGTCTGCTGGTTCAGTGAGACAGGGGCTAGTTCTGCTGGTTCAGTGAGACAGGGTCTAGGTCTGCTGGTTCAGTGTAACAGGGTCTAGGTCTGCTGGTTCAGTGAGTCAGGGTCTAGGTCTGCTGGTTCAGTGTGACACGGGCTAGGTCTGCTGGTTCAGTGAGACAGGGTCTAAGTCTGCTGGTTCAATACCACTACGTCTTGGCTGGTTCAGTATGACAGGGTCTAGGTCTGCTGGTTCAGTGAGACAGGGTCTAGGTCGGCTGGTTCAGTATGACAGGGTCTAGGTCTGCTGGTTCAGTGAGACAGGGGCTTGGTCTGCTGATTCAGTGAGACAGGGTCTAGGTCTGCTGATTCAGTGAGACAGGGTCTAGGTCTGCTGGTTCAGTGAGACAGGGTCTAGGTCTGCTGGTTCAGTGAGACAGGGTCTAGGTCTGCTGGTTCATTGAGACAGGGTCTAGTTCCTGGCTGGTTCATTGAGACAGGGTCTAGGTCTGCTGGTTCAGTGAGTCAGGGTCTAGGTCTGCTGGTTCAGTGTAACAGGGTCTAGGTCTGCTGGTTCAGTGTGACAGGGGCTAGGTCTGCTGGTTCAGTGAGACAGGGTCTAGGTCTGCTGGTTCAGTGAGAAAGGGTCTAGGTCTGCTGGTTCAGTGAGTCAGGGTCTAGGTCTGCTGGTTCAGTGAGTCAGGGTCTATGTCTGCTGGTTCAGTGAGACAGGGTCTAGGTCTGCTGGTTCAGTGAGACAGGGTCTAGGTCTGCTAGTTCAGTGTGACAGGATCTAGGTCTGCTGGTTCAGTGTGACAAGGTCTAGGTCTGCTGGTTCAGTATGACAGGGTCTAGGTCTGCTGGTTCAGTGAGACAGGGTCTAGGTCTGCTGGTTCAGTATGACAGGGTCTAGGTCTGCTGGTTCAGTGAGACAGGGTCTAGGTCTGCTGGTCCAGTGAGACAGGGGCTAGGTCTGCTGGTTCAGTGTGACACGGGCTAGGTCTGCTGGTTCAGTGAGACAGGGTCTAAGTCTGCTGGTTCAATACCACTACGTCTTGGCTGGTTCAGTATGACAGGGTCTAGGTCTGCTGGTTCAGTGAGACAGGGTCTAGGTCGGCTGGTTCAGTATGACAGGGTCTAGGTCTGCTGGTTCAGTGAGACAGGGGCTTGGTCTGCTGATTCAGTGAGACAGGGTCTAGGTCTGCTGATTCAGTGAGACAGGGTCTAGGTCTGCTGGTTCAGTGAGACAGGGTCTAGGTCTGCTGGTTCAGTGAGACAGGGTCTAGGTCTGCTGGTTCATTGAGACAGGGTCTAGTTCCTGGCTGGTTCATTGAGACAGGGTCTAGGTCTGCTGGTTCAGTGAGTCAGGGTCTAGGTCTGCTGGTTCAGTGTAACAGGGTCTAGGTCTGCTGGTTCAGTGTGACAGGGGCTAGGTCTGCTGGTTCAGTGAGACAGGGTCTAGGTCTGCTGGTTCAGTGAGAAAGGGTCTAGGTCTGCTGGTTCAGTGAGTCAGGGTCTAGGTCTGCTGGTTCAGTGAGACAGGGTCTAGGTCTGCTGGTTCAGTGAGACAGGGTCTAGGTCTGCTGGTTCAGTGAGACAGGGTCTAGGTCTGCTAGTTCAGTGTGACAGGATCTAGGTCTGCTGGTTCAGTGTGACAAGGTCTAGGTCTGCTGGTTCAGTATGACAGGGTCTAGGTCTGCTGGTTCAGTGAGACAGGGTCTAGGTCTGCTGGTTCAGTATGACAGGGTCTAGGTCTGCTGGTTCAGTGAGACAGGGTCTAGGTCTGCTGGTCCAGTGAGACAGGGGCTAGGTCTGCTGGTTCAGTGCCACTACGTCTTGGCTGGTTCAGTGTGACAGGGTCTAGGTCTGCTGGTTCAGTGTAACAGGGTCTAAGTCTGCTGGTTCAGTGAGACAGGGTCTAGGTCTGCTGGTTCAGTGAGACAGGGGCTAGGTCTGCTGGTTCAGTGCCACTACGTCTTGGCTGGTTCAGTGTGACAGGGTCTTGGTCTGCTGGTTCAGTGTAACAGGGTCTAAGTCTGCTGGTTCAGTGTGACAGGGTCTAGGTCTGCTGGTTCAGTGTGACAGGGTCTAGGTCTGCTGGTTCAGTGAGACAGGGTCTAGGTCTGTTGGTTCAGTGAGACAGGGTCTAGGTCTGCTGGTTCAGTGAGACAGGGTCTAGGTCTGCTGGTTCAGTGTAACAGGGTCTAGGTCTGCTGGTTCAGTGAGACACGGGCTAGGTCTGCTGGTTCAGTGAGACAGGGTCTAGGTCTGCTGGTTCAGTACCACTACGTCTTGGCTGGTTCAGTATGACAGGGTCTAGGTCTGCTGGTTCAGTGAGACAGGGTCTAGGTCTGCTGGTTCAGTGAGTCAGGGTCTAGGTCTGCTGGTTCAGTGAGTCAGGGTCTAGGTCTGCTGGTTCAGTGAGACAGGGTCTAGGTCTGCTGGTTCAGTGAGACAGGGTCTTGGTCTGCTAGTTCAGTGTGACAGGATCTAGGTCTGCTGGTTCAGTGTGACAAGGTCTAGGTCTGCTGGTTCAGTATGACAGGGTCTAGGTCTGCTGGTTCAGTGAGACAGGGTCTAGGTCTGCTGGTTCAGTGAGACAGGGTCTAGGTCTGCTGGTTCAGTATGACAGGGTCTAGGTCTGCTAATTCAGTACCACTACGCCTTGGCTGGTTCAGTGAGACAGGGTCTAGGTCTGCTGGTTCAGTGAGACAGGGTCTAGGTCTGCTGGTTCAGTGAGACAGGGTCTAGGTCTGCTGGTTCAGTGAGACAGGGTCTAGGTCTGCTGGTTCAGTGAGACAGGGTCTAGGTCTGCTGGTTCAGTGAGACAGGGTCTAGGTCTGCTGGTTCAGTGAGACAGGGTCTAGGTCTGCTGGTTCAGTGAGACAGGGTCTAGGTCTGCTGGTTCAGTGAGACAGGGTCTAGGTCTGCTGGTTCAGTGAGACAGGGTCTAGGTCGGCTGGTTCAGTAGCACTCCGGTTACTAGTCCAACGCTCTAACCACTAGGCTACCCTGTCGCCCCTTTATCGCAATGGTCACCAACCTTTTCTGAGTCAAGGTTACAATTATAAACCAGTTCTGTAGCAATGAGCCAATTATAAACCAGTTCTGTAGCAATGAGCCAATTATAAACCAGTTCTGTAGCAATGAGCCAATTATAAACCAGTTCTGTAGCAATTAGCCAATTATAAACCAGTTCTGTAACAATGAGCCAATTATAAACCAGTTCTGTAGCAATGAGCCAATTATAAACCAGTTCTGTAGCAATGAGCCAATTATAAACCAGTTCAGTAGCAATGAGCCAATTATAAACCAGTTCTGTAGCAATGAGCCAATTATAAACCAGTTCTGTAGCAATGAGCCAATTATAAACCAGTTCTGTAGCAATGAGCCAATTATAAACCAGTTCTGTAGCAATGAGCCAATTATAAACCAGTTCTGTAGCAATGAGCCAATTATAAACCAGTTCTGAGGTTTGTGCCGTAAATTACAGGCCCAGTGTATTATTGCCGCATATTGGCTTTGCTTGAGTTGCCCTGCCAATGTTGTTCTTCTTAGACCATTTTTAGAAATTATATTTTTCAGAAGAAACGTTGAACAACTAATAGTCAAATCACAGTGTCAGAACAGGTGGGCTGGTTCTGGTCTTTAAGGCCATTTCCTGTTGCTTTGGTTAGAAACGGTTTAAACTGAGCTGCTAGGACACAACATGCCTTCTCTGGTACCCGTAGATAGACGGGTTAGAAACGGTTTAAACTGAGCTGCTGGGACACAACATGCCAACTCTGGTACCCGTAGATAGACAGGTTAGAAACGGTTTAAACTGAGCTGCTAGGACACAACATGCCTTCTCTGGTACCCGTAGATAGACGGGTTAGAAACGGTTTAAACTGAGCTGCTGGGACACAACATGCCAACTCTGGTACCCGTAGATAGACAGGTTAGAAACGGTTTAAACTGAGCTGCTAGGACACAACATGCCAACTCTGGTACCCGTAGATAGACAGGTTAGAAACAGTTTAAACTGAGCTGCGGTTAAGGACCCAGCTGTGTTTATAAGTATTTAAGGACCCAGATGTGTTTTATCAGAGGTTAAGGACCCAGCTGTGTTTATCAGAGGTTAAGGACCCAGGAGTGTTTATCAGTATTTAAGGACCCAGCTGTGTTTATCAGTGGTTAAGGACCCAGCTGGGTTTATCAGAGGTTAAGGACCCAGCTGTGTTTATCAGAGGTTAAGGACCCAGCTGTGTTTATCAGAGGTTAAGGACCCAGCTGTGTTTATCAGTATTTAAGGACCCAGCTGTGTTTATCAGAGGTTAAGGACCCAGCTGTGTTTATCAGAGGTTAAGGACCCAGCTGTGTTTATCAGTATTTAAGGACCCAGCTGTGTTTATCAGAGGTTAAGGACCCAGCTGTGTTTATCAGTATTTAAGGACCCAGCTGTGTTCATCAGTGGTTAACGACCCAGCTGTGTTTATCAGTATTTAAGGACCCAGCTGTGTTTATCAGTATTTAAGGACCCAGCTGTGTTTATCAGTATTTAAGGACCCAGCTGTGTTTATCAGAGGTTAAGGACCCAGCTGTGTTTATCAGAGGTTAAGGACCCAGCTGTGTTTATCAGTATTTAAGGACCCAGCTGTGTTTATCAGTATTGTAACTCACACAGAGGAGTAGAACACTGGGGACTTAGATCACCCCTATCCACCGTCTCCTCTCCCTCTTTCTTCTCCTCTCCCTCCTTCTCCTCTCCCTCTCCCTCCTCCTCCTCCTCTCCCGTGTGGCTGACGAAGATGTCCTTGATGGCGATCAGTTCTTTCTTTATCTCCTCCTGATCCTCCTCTTCCAGGGAGGACAGGAACGACTGAACCTGAGAGGAGAGAAGAGGAGGAGATGAATGACTGAACCTGAGAGGAGAGAAGAGGAGGAGAGGAACGACTGAACCTGAGAGGAGAGAAGAGGAGGAGATGAATGACTGAACCGGAGAGGAGAGAAGAGGAGGAGAGGAACGACTGAACCTGAGAGGGGGGGTGTGTGAAGAGGAGACAGAGGAGTTGGGTTAATAGTATCCGTGTGTATATCTGTGTTTGCACTCGTGTGTGTGTGTGTGTGTGTGTGTGTGTGTGTGTGTGTGTGTGTGTGTGTGTGTGTGTGTGTGTGTGTGTGTGTGTGTGTGTGTGTGTGTGTGTGTGTGTGTGTGTGTGTGTGTGTGTGGGTGTTTTACCTTAGCCTCACTCTCATTGGCCAGTATCTCCAGAGCCTCTAGGTGTGATAGGCCCTGGTAGTCATCAAACAGGATTCCGTAGTGAGCTGTGGGTTCACTGATTGGCTGGCAGCTGAGACGAGCCCTCTCCTTCTCTTTGGCATCCTTCAGCATCTGACCAATCCCAACACAGAGATACAACACCTCAGCCAATCACAACACAGAGATACAATGCCTCAACCAACCAGAACACAGATACAGAACAACACAGCCAATCACAACACAGAGATACAATGACTCAACCAACCAGAACACAGATACAGAACAACACAGCCAATCACAACACAGAGATACAACGCCTAAACCAACCAGAACACAGATACAGAACACAGCCAATCAACAGAGAGATAATGTGGTCATTTTCATCACTTTCAAAACTGAAACATTATTTTCACCATTGCCCACAGAGCATGTGTGTGTGTGTGTGTGTGTGTGTGTGTGTGTGTGTGTGTGTGTGTGTGTGTGTGTGTGTGTGTGTGTGTGTGTGTGTGTGTGTGTGTGTGTGTGTGTGTGTGTGTGTGTGTGTGTGTGTGTGTGTGTGTGTGTGTACCTGGCTGAGTGAGACAGTCCTCTGCATTAGTATCTTGGTCTTCCTGAAACCAGGGTCAGTCTCTGCCAGGACCGTCATGGTTCTCTTACCGATGAACTCTAAGGCATCGAGACCTCCACTGATCACTGATTTACCCTGGTGGGGAGGGACGGGGTCACGACAATGTTATCTGTTATCAATTACACTGATCGTGTGTGTGTGTGTGTGTGTGTGTGTGTGTGTGTGTGTGTGTGTGTGTGTGTGTGTGTGTGTGTGTGTGTGTGTGTGTGTGTGTGTGTGTGTGTGTGTGTGTGTGTGTGTGTGTGTGTGTGTGTGTGTGTGTGTGTGTGTGTGTGTGTGTGTGTGTGTGTACTCACAGCGTGTGTGATGGTAGACAGTACTCCTCTGCTTGGTGGTGGAGTAGTGACCAGGGCTGACTGAGGACAGCTATCCTCCTCTTCCTCTCCTCCCTCCTTCCTCTCCTCATCTCCCTCCTCTCGCGCCTCCTCTCCTACTGAGGTCCTGTGAAGACGCAGAGCTCCGGCCTTCTCCTTTACTGAAGTTAGACTGTTACCTAGAGAGAGATGGGGGAGAGAGAGTCAGAGAGAGAGACAGAGAGACAGAGAGAGACGCAGAGAGAGAGAGAGAGACAGAGAGAGAGAGACAGAGAGAGAGGGAGAGAGACAGAGAGCGAGAGAGAGAGAGAGAGAGAGAGATAAAAGTATTGCTGTGTTCACAGGGGAACAATGGTTGTAAAGAGTGACATCACTAAACACATTTGGAACTGTCATGCAGGTGAAAGAGGACCCAAACGCGACTTAACAGAAACAGAGTTTATTAAAGTCCAAAACGGAATAACAGAAATCCTCTAGATTTGTAGAGGGGAAAACAACTGGAGAAGCGGCCACAGACTGCAGGTCGCTTCGGGTAGGCGCAGGCCGTAGTCGACTGAGACACCTGCTCACACGCAGCGTCTGATGAAGGCACAAAACACGACAGGACAGGGTGATACACAATCACGGCAAAAACACGACAGGACAGGGCGAAACGCAATCACAGCATGGTGAATACAATACAAGGAACCGACGGAACAGGAACGGATCACAAAGGAATAAATAGGGACTCTAATCAGGGGAAAGGATCGGGAACAGGTGTGGGAAGACTAAATGATGATTAGGGGAATAGGAACAGCTGGGAGCAGGAACGGAACGACAGAGAGAAGAGAGAGCGAGAGAGTGAGAGAGGGAGGGGGAGAGAGAGGGATAGAACCAAACAAGACCAGCAGAGGGAAACGAATAGCATGGGGAGCACAGGGACAAGACATGACAATAAATGACAAACATGACAGTACCCCCCACTCACCGAGCGCCTCCTGGCGCACTCGAGGAGGAATCCTGGCGGCAACGGAGGAAATCATCGATGAGCGAACGGTCCAGCACGTCCCGAGACGGAACCCAACTCCTCTCCTCAGGACCGTAACCCTCCCAATCCACTAGGTATTGGTGACCCCGTCCCGAGAACGCATGTCCATAATTTTATGTACCTTGTAAATAGGTGCGCTCTCGACAAGGACGGGAGGGGGGAGGGAAGACGAACGGGGGTGCGAAGAAAGGGCTTAACACAGGAGACATGGAAGACAGGATGGACGCGACGAAGATGTCGCGGAAGAAGCAGTCGCACAGCGACAGGATTGACGACCTGGGAGACACGGAACGGACCAATGAACCGCGGAGTCAACTTACGAGAAGCTGTCGTAAGAGGAAGGTTGCGAGTGGAAAGCCACACTCTCTGGCCGCAACAATACCTTGGACTCTTAATCCTGCGTTTATTGGCGGCTCTCACCGTCTGTGCCCTGTAACGGCAAAGTGCAGACCTCACCCTCCTCCAGGTGCGCTCACAACGTTGGACAAACGCTTGAGCGGAGGGAACGCTGGACTCGGCAAGCTGGGATGAGAACAGAGGAGGCTGGTAACCCAGACTACTCTGAAACGGAGATAACCCGGTAGCAGACGAAGGAAGCGAATTGTGAGCGTATTCTGCCCAGGGGAGCTGTTCTGCCCAAGACGCAGGGTTTCTGAAAGAAAGGCTGCGGAGTATGCGACCAATCGTCTGATTGGCCCTCTCTGCTTGACCGTTAGACTGGGGATGAAACCCGGAAGAGAGACTGACGGACGCACCAATCAAACGACAGAACTCCCTCCAAAACTGTGACGTGAATTGCGGACCTCTGTCTGAAACGGCGTCTAACGGGAGGCCATGAATTCTGAATACATTCTCAATAATGATTTGTGCCGTCTCCTTAGCGGAAGGAAGTTTAGCGAGGGAATGAAATGTGCCGCCTTAGAGAACCTATCGACAACCGTCAGAATCACAGTCTTCCCCGCAGACAAAGGCAGACCGGTAATGAAGTCTAAGGCAATGTGAGACCATGGTCGAGAAGGAATGGGGAGCGGTCTGAGACGACCGGCAGGAGGAGAGTTACCCGACTTAGTCTGCGCGCAGTCCGAACAAGCAGCCACGAAACGGCGCGTGTCACGCTCCTGAGTCGGCCACCAAAAGCGCTGGCGAATAGACGCAAGAGTGCCTCGAACACCGGGATGACCCGCTAACTTGGCAGAGTGAGCCCACTGAAGAACAGCCAGACGAGTGGAAACAGGAACGAAAAGGAGGTTACTAGGACAAGCGGCGACGCAGTGTGCGTGAGTGCTTGCTTAACCTGTCTTTCAATTCCCCAGACTGTTAACCCGACAACACGCCCATAAGGAAGAATCCCCTCGGGATCAGTAGAAGCCACAGAAGAACTAAACAGACGGGATAAGGCATCAGGCTTGGTGTTCTTGCTACCCGGACGGTAAGAAATCACAAACTCGAAACGAGCGAAAACAACGCCCAACGAGCTTGACGGGCATTAAGTCGTTTGGCAGAACGGATGTACTCAAGGTTCTTATGGTCTGTCCAAACGACAAAAGGAACGGTCGCCCCCTCCAACCACTGTCGCCATTCGCCTAGGGCTAAGCGGATGGCGAGCAGTTCACGGTTACCCACATCATAGTTGCGCTCAGATGGCGACAGGCGATGAGAAAAATAAGCGCAAGGATGAACCTTATCGTCAGACTGGAAGCGCTGGGATAGAATGGCTCCCACGCCTACCTCTGAAGCGTCAACCTCGACAATGAATTGTCTAGTGACGTCAGGAGTAACGAGGATAGGAGCGGACGTAAAACGTTCTTTTAGAAGATCAAAAGCTCCTGGGCGGAACCGGACCACTTAAAACACGTCTTGACAGAAGTAAGAGCTGTGAGAGGGGCAGCAACTTGACCGAAATTACGAATGAAACGCCGATAGAAATTAGCGAAACCTAAAAAGCGCTGCAACTCGACACGTGACCTTGGAACGGGCCAATCACTGACAGCTTGGACCTTAGCGGAATCCATCTGAATGCCTTCAGCGGAAATAACGGAACCGAGAAAAGTAACGGAGGAGACATGAAAAGAGCACTTCTCAGCCTTTACGTAGAGACAATTCTCTAAAAGGCGCTGTAGAACACGTCGAACGTGCTGAACATGAATCTCGAGTGACGGAGAAAAAATCAGGATATCGTCAAGATAGACAAAAACAAAAATGTTCAGCATGTCTCTCAGAACATCATTAACTAATGCCTGAAAAACAGCTGGCGCATTGGCGAGACCGAACGGCAGAACCCGGTACTCAAAATGCCCTAACGGAGTATTAAACGCCGTTTTCCACTCGTCCCCCTCTCTGATGCGCACGAGATGGTAAGCGTTACGAAGGTCCAACTTAGTAAAGCACCTGGCTCCCTGCAGAATCTCGAAGGCTGATGACATAAGGGGAAGCGGATAACGATTCTTAACCGTTATGTCATTCAGCCCTCGATAATCCACGCAGGGCGCAGAGTACCGTCCTTCTTCTTAACAAAAAAGAACCCCGCCCCGGCCGGAGAGGAAGAAGGCACTATGGTACCGGCGTCAAGAGACACAGACAAATAATCCTCGAGAGCCTTACGTTCGGGAGCCGACAGAGAGTATAGTCTACCTCGAGGAGGAGTGGTCCCCGGAAGGAGATCAATACTACAATCATACGACCGGTGAGGAGGAAGGGAGTTGGCTCGGGACCGACTGAAGACCGTGCGCAGATCATGATATTCCTCCGGCACTCCTGTCAAATCGCCAGGTTCCTCCTGAGAAGTAGGGACAGAAGAAACGGGAGGGATGGCAGACATTAAACACTTCACATGACAAGAAACGTTCCAGGATAGGATAGAATTACTAGACCAATTAATAGAAGGATTATGACATACTAGCCAGGGATGACCCAAAACAACAGGTGTAAACGGTGAACGGAAAATCAAAAAAGAAATAGTCTCACTGTGGTTACCAGATACTGTGAGGGTTAAAGGTAGTGTCTCAAATCTGATACTGGGAAGATGACTACCATCTAAGGCGAACATGGGCGTAGGCTTATCTAACTCTCTGAAAGGAATGTCATGTTTCGAACCCATGCTTCGTCCATGAAACAACCCTCAGCCCCAGAGTCTATCAAGGCACTACATGTAGCACCCGAACCGGTCCAGCGTAGGTGGACCGACAAAGTAGTACAGGACTTTGATGGAGAGACTTGAGTAGTTGCGCTCACCTGTAGCCCTCCGCTTACAGATGAGCTCTGGCTTTTACTGGACATGAATTAACAAAATGTCCAGCAACTCCACAATAGAGGCACAGGCGGTTGGTGATCCTCCGTTCCCTCTCCTTATTCGAGATGCGAATCCCTCCCAGCTGCATGGGCTCAGTCTCAAAGCCAGAGGGGGAGATGGTTGCGATGCGGAGCAGGGAAACACCGTTGATGCGAGCTCTCTTCCACGAGCCCGGTGACGAAGATCTACCCGTCGTTCTATGCGGATGGCGAGAGCAATCAAAGAGTCCACATCTGAAGGAACCTCCCGGGAGAGAATCTCATCCTTAACCACAGCGTGGAGTCCCTCCAGAAAACGAGCGAGCAGCGCCGGCTCGTTCCACTCACTAGAGGCAGCAAGAGTGCGAAACTCAATGGAATAATCCGTTATGGACCGTTCACCTTGGCATAAGGAAGCCAGGGCCCTAGAAGCCTCCCCACCAAAAACTGAACGGTCAAAAACCCGAATCATCTCCTCTTTAAAGTTCTGGAAATCGTTAGAGCAAACAGCCCTTGCCTCCCAGATAGCTGTGCCCCATTCTCGAGCCCGGCCAGTAAGGAGTGAAATGACGTAAGCAACCCGAGCTCTCTCTAGAGTATGTGTTGGGTTGGAGAGAGAACACAATCTCACACTGCGTGAGAAAGGAGCGGCACTCAGTGGGCTGCCCGGAGTAGCAAGGTGGGTTATTAACCCTAGGTTCTGGAGGCTCGGCAGGCCAGGAAGTAACAGGTGGCACGAGACGTAGACTCTGGAACTGTCCAGAGAGGTCGGAAACCTGAGCAGCCAGGTTTTCCACGGCCTGGCGAGCAGCAGACAATTCCTGCTCGTGTCTGCCGAGCATGGCTCCTTGGATCTCGACGGCAGTGTAACGAGCGTCTGAAGTCGCTGGGTCCATTCCTTGGTCGGTTCCTTCTGTCATGCAGGTGAAAGAGGACCCAAACGCGACTTAACAGAAACAGAGTTTATTAAAGTCCAAAACGGAATAACAGAAATCCTCTAGATTTGTAGAGGGGAAAACAACTGGAGAAGCGGCCACAGACTGCAGGTCGCTTCGGGTAGGCGCAGGCCGTAGTCGACTGAGACACCTGCTCACACGCAGCGTCTGATGAAGGCACAAAACACGACAGGACAGGGTGATACACAATCACGGCAAAAACACGACAGGACAGGGCGAAACGCAATCACAGCATGGTGAATACAATACAAGGAACCGACGGAACAGGAACGGATCACAAAGGAATAAATAGGGACTCTAATCAGGGGAAAGGATCGGGAACAGGTGTGGGAAGACTAAATGATGATTAGGGGAATAGGAACAGCTGGGAGCAGGAACGGAACGACAGAGAGAAGAGAGAGCGAGAGAGTGAGAGAGGGAGGGGGAGAGAGAGGGATAGAACCAAACAAGACCAGCAGAGGGAAACGAATAGCATGGGGAGCACAGGGACAAGACATGACAATAAATGACAAACATGACAGGAACACAACCCCTATTAACTAACAAAAGGTTGGTTCAGACATCATTCGTGGGGCATAAATGTATGTGTGTGTGTGTGTGTGTGTGTGTGTGTGTGTGTGTGTGTGTGTGTGTGTGTGTGTGTGTGTGTGTGTGTGTGTGTGTGTGTGTGTGTGTGTGTGTGTGTGTGTGTGTGTGTGTAGACTTACCCACAGTAGACGTGGCACTGGTCAGTAGAGACTTCCCCCAGGAGCCCCATCCACCCCAACCTTTCCCCTTGACCTGAAGAGAGTCCTATATTCACACACACACAATAACGTCACCACGACGACAACAACATGCCATCACTATGACGACAGCCAACCAGCTAATCATACCTCTTCCTCCCCCTCGGCAGCAGCGGTCTCCGCCTCCAGGCTCACCAATTGGCCACACTCAGTCACCTGATCCTCCACGCCTCCGCACCCTGATTGGTCAATAGAAGCCTCATCTCTGTCTTCCCTGGTCACGTCCTCTCCTGCCACCTGGTTGGCTGGCTCAGAGCCCTCGGAACCCTCCGTGGCCAACGAGGGCTGGAGGATGGGTGTGGGAGGCGGGAGAGCTGTGTGTGTGTCTTCTCCTGGGGGGTTGGCGTCGGTGTGGGAGGGGTCAGAGAGAGGAGCGGGGGGGGATATGGGAGGGTTGGAGTCAGACATGTTCATCTGGAGAGAGAGAGAGAGAGAGAGAGAGAGAGAGAGAGAGAGAGAGAGAGAGAGAGAGAGAGAGAGAGAGAGAGAGAGAGAGAGAGAGAGAGAGAGAGAGAGAGAGAGAGAGAGAGAGAGAGAGAGAGAGACAGAGAGACAGAGAGAGAGAGAGAGAGAGAGAGAGAGAGAGACAGAGAGAGAGAGAGGGGGAGGGGAGAGGGAGAGAGAAGGGGGAGGGGGAGGGAGAGGGAGAGAGAGAGAGAAGGGGGGGGGGAGGAGGGAGGGAGAGAGAGAGAGAGAGAGGGAGAGAGAGAGAGAGAGAGAGAGAAGGGGAGAGAGAGAGAGAGAGAGAGAGAAGGGGGAGAGAGAGAGAGAGAGAGAGCGAGAGAGAAGGGGGAGAGAGAGAGAGAGAGAGAGAGAGAAGGGGGAGAGAGAGAGAGAGAGAGAAGGGGGAGAGAGAGAGAGAGTGAGAGAAGGGGGAGAGAGAGAGAAGGGGGAGAGAGAGAAGGGGGAGAGAGAGACAGAGAGAGAGAGAGAAGGGGAGAGAGAGAGAAGGGGGAGAGAGAGAGACAGAGAGAGAGAGAGAACGGGAGAGAGAGAGAGAGAAGGGGGAGAGAGAGAGAGAGAGAAGGGGGAGAGAGAGAGAAGGGGGAGAGAGAGACAGAGAGAGAGAGAGAAGGGGGAGAGAGAGAAGGGGGAGAGAGAGACAGAGAGAGGTTTATTTTTTAATAGTGACTGATTTAGCCCAGTAAAATCTGTGGTGTTTTCATTAGGAACCAACGGGCGGGACCAACCTGAAGTTGTCCAATAGAAACTAATTACAAAAACGCAACTGTTTGGACTAAATGACCACACCCCCAGTAATGCTGAACATTGACGTTTAACAATCAACTCAATGAGCCAGTGAAGATGAGAGAAGCAGAAACACAAGCTGAACTCTCTTCCCCGGTGCGTTCAACAGGATGCAACGTTTTGTTACGTTCAAGATAGACATATACTATGTAGAACAAACACGACTCTCTTGCCATGTAGAATCACGTCGGCTCTATTCATTAGAATTGCCATCTGCAATGTTCCCGAAACGTTTTCCAAATGAACACGGCCACGCGGTTCACGCAACAGTTTTAGTTGTAATTCCAGTGGTGTTATTAGCGCCATCTAGCGGTCACGTCATATCAACGCGTCGACCACAGCACTGTTTTCCTTTGGCTTTGACACAGAAGAGTGACAACAATTCTTTCAGTCTGAAAACATTAATAAAATAAATATAATTTGAAATAAAAGTAAAGACACGCGTATATCATGTATACTGCGATATGTTGTGACATATAATAAATAAATAAACACCCGTTTAATTATCTTACAAATAGTCAGGAATAATTCACTAGGTTTCACTGTTACAAACACAGATTCTGCAACTATGTCAGTAAGTAGGTTACTGTCACTAACTAAGAGGGAAATGGAAAAGCCTAATTCAATAACCACGCGGTTTGGTTTGGTATGTATGTATGTATGTATGGTAAATGACTGTGCATCTCACCGGTTCGTCTCGCTGCTGACAACTCTCTCCGCTTAGACGCGCTCCTCTTCCGCTCCGCCACGTAGACAGGGATCCGCGTGTTGTCCGTCGGTGCGATGGGAGGTGACGTCACCCCCGGGGAGCTCGTCAGAGAGGGAGCGAGAGGTCCAACTCGGCGGAAAACGTGTCTCCCTCCAGCAGGTGGCGTTTTTGTCCTTGTTTCACCCATCAAGCAAGTCGGGTTTTTTTGTCGGAGGTCAATAAGAGTGTCGAATTTAATCAACAACAACAATAAATGAATGGTTTGTTTGCTTCGTGAGGTTTATTTTATGTAATGCTTTAAGTTGTTACGAATGTACCGGTATAAGTAGGACCCGTTTACATCCCGGTAACTTTGAGAATAAACACTTTATATAACGGAGTTGTCTAGAGACGGTAAAAGCACATTCATGATATGAGGCAAGGGCGTCTCTCAATTCAAAATCATTTCAATTTAAGGGCTTTATTCTCATGGGAAACATATTTGAAACATTGTCAAAGCAAGTGAACTAGATAATAAACAAAAGTTATATAGGCAATAAAATTAACAGTAAACATAACACTCACAAAAATTTCCAGATGACTGCACTGAAAATAGCCCATATAAAACAGCTTGATTTCTGCAAGACGTCATGCGCGGCTCGTTGGTCTAGGGGTATGATTCTCGCTTAGGGTGCGAGAGGTCCCGGGTTCAAATCCCGGACGAGCCCTCGTTTTCGAAAGTGATTATTTTTGTGTTAATTATTGTCACAGTGTCAAGAGATGTCATAACACCAACACACTCCCTTACGTCTCTTCACACAATGCAGTTCGCAAAAGATATAAGCTATTTACCAAACAAACTAAAGTAAAAAAATATATAAAATAACGAGGCTATATACAATGGGTACATAGCCGCATTATTGTTAATTTATTGTGTTTCTTTTTATAATTATTTTACTTTATTTGGTAAATATTTTCTTAATTCTTCTTGAACTGGGCTGTTGGTTTAATAAGGGCTTGTCAGTCAACATTTCACGGTAAAGTTCCAACACTTGTTGTAATCGGCGCATGTGACTAATAAAGTTCGATTTGATTTGAAAACGTATCACGTTCCATTGCTTACATTATCTACATAATATATATCCAATATATATATATATATTTTTTATTTAAAACGCGTCTTATCTCTTAATGTCTAAAATGCAGAAAAAAAGGGGGAGAAACACACACCGATATGAAACGTGTATCAATATATAGGTTTATTGTGATTCTGATATTTGTTTTGTAAAACATTACGCAACATTTGCTGTACAGAATAATGAGTTCACAGTTTGATATAGAATGGTCAGAAGACTCCCATTTGAATTGACAACCCCACATAAAATACAAGATAGAGTTGAATACACATTCACAACCTTATATATATATATAAAAATGTTTTATATAATTCATTGATTAAAAAAAACAAATAAAAACATAAAATGTATTATCATCATGCTTTATAAAATACCTTTAATTGCCCATTTCAGTCTAATAATCATTTATAAAATATATTACAACAATTCATCATCATATTACATCTGCATAGTTAAAAAACCAAACGCAAACCAAACGTGTGTGTGTGTATAATCCTGCTATTAAATGAAAAAGGCAGATTACATGAATCCCAAAACAGTGATATTGGGTCAGTCTGATGTTTCCCTCTCCTCAGGGTTAAAGGTTAAGGACTGTGGGATGCTAAAACTGACCCCAGATCTGTGACTGTTTCAACCTCCTCAGGGTTAAAGGTTAAGGACTGTGGGATGCTAAAACTGACCCCAGATCTGTGACTGTTTCCCTCTCCTCAGGGTTAAAGGTTAAGGACTGTGGGATGCTAAAACTGACCCCAGATCTGTGACTGTTTCCCTCTCCTCAGGGTTAAAGGTTAAGGACTGTGGGATGCTAAACTGACCCCAGATCTGTGACTGTTTCCCTCTCCTCAGGGTTAAAGGTTAAGGACTGTGGGATGCTAAAACTGACCCCAGATCTGTGACTGTTTCCCTCTCCTCAGGGTTAAAGGTTAAGGACTGTGGGATGCTAAACTGACCCCAGATCTGTGACTGTTTCCCTCTCCTCAGGGTTAAAGGTTAAGGACTGTGGGATGCTAAACTGACCCCAGATCTGTGACTGTTTCCCTCTCCTCAGGGTTAAAGGTTAAGGACTGTGGGATGCTAAACTGACCCCAGATCTGTGACTGTTTCCCTCTCCTCAGGGTTAAAGGTTAAGACCCCCTGTGACTGTTTCCCTCTCCTCAGGGTTAAGGTTAAGGACTGTGGGATGCTAAAACTGACCCCAGATCTGTGACTGTTTCCCTCTCCTCAGGGTTAAAGGTTAAGGACTGTGGGATGCTAAAACTGACCCCAGATCTGTGACTGTTTCCCTCTCCTCAGGGTTAAAGGTTAAGGACTGTGGGATGCTAAAACTGACCCCAGATCTGTGACTGTTTCCCTCTCCTCAGGGTTAAAGGTTAAGGACTGTGGGATGCTAAACTGACCCCAGATCTGTGACTGTTTCCCTCTCCTCAGGGTTAATGGTTAAGGACTGTGGGATGCTAAAACTGACCCCAGATCAGGGTTAATGGTTAAGGACTGGGATGCTTGACCCCAGATCCTCTCCTCAGGGTTAAAGGTTAAGGACTGTGGGATGCTAAAACTGACCCCAGATCTGTGACTGTTTCCCTCTCCTCAGGGTTAATGGTTAAGGACTGTGGGATGCTAAAACTGACCCCAGATCTGTGACTTGAACTGAGTTTAATAATGTGTCAATCAATACATCAACGCGTCATTCAACCAACCAACCAATGATTGATTGAATAATGAATGGATTTGAATGAGAATGTGCTGATTGTCTGGTTCCGTGAATGGTTTTAAAGTGCTCTCTAGTTTTCTGTACTCTGCAGGCTCACTAGTCTCCACTAGACTCTCTAGTCTCCACTGGCCTCCTCTGGCCTCCACTAGACTCTCTAGTCTCCTCTAGTCTCCTCTAGTCTTCTCTAGTCTCCACTGGCCTCCTCTAGTCTCCTCTGGCCTCCACTAGACTCTCTAGTCTCCTCTAGTCTCTCTAGTCTCCTCTAGTCTCCTCTAGTCTCCTCTGGCCTCCTCTAGACTCTCTAGTCTCCTCTGGCCTCCTCTAGTCTACTCTGGCCTCCTCTAGTCTCCTCTGGCCTCCTCTAGTCTCCACTGGCCTCCACTAGACTCTCTAGTCTCCTCTGGCCTCCTCTAGTCTCCTCTGGCCTCCTCTAGTCTCCTCTGGCCTCCTCTGGTCCTCTAGTCTCTCTAGTCTCTCTAGTCTACTCTGGCCTCCTCTAGTCTCCTCTGGCCTCCCCTAGTCTCCTCTGGTCTCTCTAGTCTCTCTAGTCTCTCTAGTCTCCTCTGGTCTCTCTAGTCTCCTCTGGTCTCTCTAGTCTCCTCTGGTCCTCTAGTCTCCCCTAGTCTCCTCTAGTCTCCTCTAGTCTCCTCTAGTCTCCTCTAGTCTCCCCTAGTCTCCCCTAGTCTCCTCTGGCCTCCTCTAGTCCCCTCTAGTCTCCCCTTGTCTCCCCTGGTCTCCTCTGGCCTCCTCTGGCCTCCTCTAGTCTCCTCTAGTCTCTCTAGTCTCCTCTAGTCTCCTCTAGTCTCCTCTAGTCTCCTCTAGTCTCCTCTGGTCCCCTAGTCTCCTCTAGTCTCTCTAGTCTTCTCTGGTCCTCTAGTCTCCCCTAGTCTCCTCTAGTCTCCCCTGGCCTCCCCTGGCCTCCTCTAGTCTCCTCTGGTCTCCTCTGGTCTCCTCTGGCCTCCTCCGGCCTCCTCCAGCCTCCTCTAGTCTCTCTAGTCTCCTCTGGTCCTCTAGTCTCCTCTAGTCTCCTCTAGTCTAACTATATAGACTATGTACAATACAGGAAGTCACCAAACCTGCCAAGATGGCCACCCATTGGGGTTTGAGTCTCGTTGTTGTTGTTGTTGTTGTGTTTTGCAAAACAGGAAGTCACCCTGCTCCTGCCGTATATGATGATGTCATATCGCCGAGTCCACTTTCAACCGGCCCAATGGAAGTATTTTACTTACAGAACAAAAACAACAACAACAACAACAACAACAACAACAACAACAACAATAATAATAAGAATAACAAATATAATAGAACAGAATAATGATCATGATAATGCCCCAGGATAATAAAAATAGTTTGTTTCACATTTCTAGAATCAAAGACAACAAGCATTTGCCTTGTAATGGTTAGGAACCCCCACAGCCCTTCCACCCCCTCTACCAGAGGTTAGGAACCCCCACAGCCCTTCCACCCCCTCTACCAGAGGTTAGGAACCCCCACAGCCCTTCCACCCCTCTACCAGAGGTTAGGAACCCCCACAGCCCTTCCACCCCTCTACCAGAGGTTAGGAACCCCCACCGCCCTTCCACCCCTCTACCAGAGGTTAGGAACCCCCACAGCCCTTCCACCCCCTCTACCAGAGGTTAGGAACCCCCACCGCCCTTCCACCCCTCTACCAGAGGTTAGGAACCCCCACAGCCCTTCCACCCCTCTACCAGAGGTTAGGAACCCCCACAGCCCTTCCACCCCCTCTACCAGAGCCTGGTGTTGACCTCTGGTTAGGAACCCCCACAGCTCTACCAGAGCCTGGTGTTGACCTGTGACTCCAGCATCATGTGACTAGAGTCAGTACAGGCTGTTGAGCTGTGTGTGTGTGTGTCCACTGAGTACTGAGCAACAGGTAGTCCCCTCCAACCAGCAGAGGGAGCCATTCTCAGGTCAGCCGTTAACAAACCTCTCTCTCTCTATATATATATATATATATAATAAACGTGCCGGAGTCCTGTGGTCCAGGACTCCGGCACTGCAGATGGCGCTAAAATCACAAATATCTGCTTAAAAAAAAATAATAATATATATATATATATATATATATATATAAAAATGTATTACTTTAAAATGGAGATCATTGGTGCTGCCCATGCTGTCACAGACGCCGTACAAATTTGAGTCTTCGTTCTATCTCTATGGTTAAGGTCAAGATGTCTGTCTCTCTCTATGGTTAAGGTCAAGATGTCTGTCTCTCTCTATGGTTAAAGTCAAGATGTCTGTCTCTCTCTATGGTTAAGATGTCTGTCTATCTCTATGGTTAAGGTCAAGATGTCTGTCTCTCTCTATGGTTAAGGTCAAGATGTCTGTCTCTCTCTATGGTTAAGATGTCTGTCTCTCTCTATGGTTAAGATGTCTGTCTCTCTCTATGGTCAAGATGTCTGTCTCTCTCTATGGTTAAGATGTCTGTCTATCTCTATGGTTAAGACCTCTGTCTATCTCTATGGTTAAGGTCAAGACGTCTGGAGGTTTAGCTGATCCTAGATCTGGGCCTACGAACACCATCCGCCTTCAGCACTGGGAGACAACGGGAGCACTGGGAGACAACGGGGAGCACTGGGAGACAACGGGGAGCACTGGGAGACAACGGGGAGCACTGGGAGACAACGGGGAGCACTGGGAGACAACGGGGAGTACTGGGAGACAACGGGGAGTACTGGGAGACAACGGGGAGTACTGGGAGACAACAGGGAGTACTTGTACTAAGAAGAGGTGGAGGAGTGGAGAGGAAGAGGACGGCTGATTGGCTGACTGAATAAAGTGATAGACAGAGGATGTTTAAGTCCCGGGTCTCTCTGTCCAACGGTCCTGTCTTGGGGTCGGTATGGACCAACTATCCAACGGGCTGCGTTCGCGATGCCTTGTGTGTCGAACAGACGTTTCACAGCCGTTGCGTTGCCTTTCAGACCAGCAGGTGTCGTTTCTTATGTAGAGCCAGGTGGTCGGAACGGGAGAAGCTGCGTTCGCAGTCGGGACACTGGAACGGTTTGACGCCCGTATGTTTACGGAAGTGACGAGTCAGTTCGTCCGAACGGGCGAACTTCCACGTGCACCCCTCCCACATGCACTTATAGGGCTTCTCTCCTGGAGGGAGGGAGAGAGAGACAGAGAGAGAGAGAGACAGAGAGACAGAGAGAGAGAGAGAGAGAGAGAGAGAGAGAGAGAGAGAGAGACAGAGAGAGAGAGATATGGGGAGAGAGAGAGAGACAGAGAGAGAGAGACAGAGAGAGAGAGAGAGACAGAGAGAGAGAGATATGGGGAGAGAGAGAGAGACAGAGAGAGAGAGACAGAGAGAGAGAGAGAGACAGAGAGACAGAGAGAGAGAGAGAGAGAGACAGAGAGAGAGACAGAGAGAGAGAGAGAGAGAGAGAGAGAGAGACAGAGAGAGAGAGACAGAGAGAGAGAGACAGAGAGAGACAGAGACAGAGAGACAGAGAGAGAGAGAGAGACAGAGAGACAGAGAGAGAGAGAGAGAGAGAGAGAGAGAGAGAGAGGAGAGAGAGAGAGACAGAGAGAGAGAGATAGAGAGAGAGAGAGAGACAGAGAGAGAGAGATATGGGGAGAGAGAGAGAGACAGAGAGAGAGAGAGAGAGAGAGAGAGACAGAGAGAGAGAGAGAGAGAGAGACAGAGAGAGAGAGATATGGGGAGAGAGAGACAGAGAGAGAGAGAGAGAGAGAGAGAGAGACAGAGAGAGAGACAGAGAGAGAGAGAGAGAGAGAGAGAGACAGAGAGAGAGACAGAGAGAGAGAGAGATATGAGGAGAGAGAGAGAGAGAGAGAGAGAGAGAGAGAGAGACAGAGAGAGAGAGAGAGAGAGACAGAGAGAGAGACAGAGAGAGAGACACAGAGATGGGGAGAGAGAGACAGAGAGAGAGAGACAGAGAGAGAGAGAGAGAGAGACAGAGAGAGAGACAGAGAGAGAGACAGAGAGAGAGAGAGAGATGGGGAGAGAGAGACAGAGAGAGAGAGAGAGACAGAGAGAGAGATAGAGAGACAGAGAGACAGAGAGAGAGAGAGAGAGAGAGACAGAGAGAGAGAGAGACAGAGAGAGAGAGAGACAGG
>NW_025745222.1:790086-797586 GCF_021184085.1 Oncorhynchus gorbuscha | reverse complement strand
AGTACAGTATGCTACATACCTACAGTACAGTATGCTACATACCTACAGTACAGTATGCTACATACCTACAGTACAGTATGTTACATACCTACAGTACAGTATTCTACATACCTACAGTACAGTATGCTACATACCTACAGTACAGTATGCTACATACCTACAGTACAGTATGCTACATACCCACAGTACAGTATTCTACATTCCTACAGTACAGTATTCTACATACCTACAGTACAGTATTCTACATACCTACAGTACAGTATTCTACATACCTACAGTACAGTATGCCACATACCTACAGTACAGTATTCTACATACCTACAGTACAGTATGCCACATACCTACAGTACAGTATGCTACATACCAACAGTACAGTATGCTACATACCAACAGTACAGTATTCTACATACCTACAGTACAGTACTCTACATACCTACAGTACAGTATGCTACATACCAACAGTACAGTATGTTACATACCTACAGTACAGTATGTTACCTACCTACAGTACAGTATGCTACATACCAACAGTACAGTATTCTACATACCTACAGTACAGTATTCTACATTCCTACAGTACAGTATTCTACATACCTACAGTACAGTATTCTACATACCTACAGTACAGTATTCTACATACCTACAGTACAGTATTCTACATACCCAAAGTACAGTATTCTACATACATACAGTACAGTATTCTACATACCTACAGTACAGTATTCTACATACCTACAGTACAGTATTCTACATACCTACAGTACAGTATTCTACATACCTACAATACAGTATGCTACATACCTACAGTACTGTATGCTACATACCTACAGTAAAGTATGCTACATACCTACAGTACAGTATGCTACATACCCACAGTACAGTATTCTACATTCCTACAGTACAGTATTCTACATACCTACAGTACAGTATGCTACATACCTACAGTACAGTATTCTATATACCTACAGTACAGTATTCTACATACCTACAGTACAGTATGATACATACCTACAGTACAGTATGCTACATACCTACAGTACAGTATTCTACATACCTACAGTACAGTATTCTACATACCTACAGTACAGTATTCTACAGTACAGTATTCTACATACCTACAGTACAGTATGCTACATACCTACAGTACAGTATTCTACATACCTACAGTACAGTATGCTACATACCTACAGTACAGTATGCTACATACCTACAGTATGAAAGTGTGCGTCTATATTTAGTCCAGCAGGGGGCGCTGTAGATCCTTCTATTTCCCAGCCTTAGATGGCTGTGACTTCTCATGACTTGGTTTCGTGTTTTAGCTGGTGTTCGTGTTTTTGAGTGTGTGGACGAATGAACGTGTGTGTTTTCCCTCTCCCTCCCTCCCTCCCCCTCCCTAGGGTGTGGTTCTACAACAGGACACTTGCTAATGTACGTACACACACACACACACACACACACACACACACACACACACACACACACACACACACACACACACACACACACACACACACACACACACACACACACACACACACACACACACACACACACACACACACACACACACACACACACACACACACCTTCTCCCACATGAGGGTTTCCAGGAAACTTAGAGACAGACTGCCTGACTAATGCATCCTGGGAGATATTATCTGTGTGTGTGTGTTTATACATTTTGTTGTCTCAGCTACAGGTATATATTACTGGAATTGAATAGAATGGAAAAGTGTGTGTGAGAGAAAGAGAGAGATTTAAAACTGTACAAAAACGAAAACAAGGGAGTCCATAAAACATATTTGATCACATTCCTATACAGTAGTGATTCATATTACAACAATGGATACCGTCCTGCACGCACACACACACACACACACACACACACACACACACACACACACACACACACACACACACACACACACACACACACACACACACACACACACACACACACACACACACACACACACACACACACACACACACACACACACACACACACACACACACACACACACACACACACACACACACACACACACACACACACGGCCTGAAACGAACTCTTGTTATCATGCAGTTGCCACTTTACTCTATTTTTTTATTCTGCGTTTGGAAACAAAACACCATGTGTTTATGAGTCTCTGTGTGTGTGTGTGTGTGTGTGTGTGTGTGTGTGTGTGTGTGTGTGTGTGTGTGTGTGTGTGTGTGTGTGTGTGTGTGTGTGTGTGTGTGTGTGTGTGTGTGTGTGTGTGTGTGTGTGTGTGTGTGTGTCTCTGTGTGTGATAGAGGTGGTGGTGACATCTAGCCTCGCCCATTTCCTCAGAAGCGTTGGGATGGGGGGGGCTGCCCTGGCAACCAGAGCGGGAAATATCACAGAGGAAGTAACATTCCTTAAACCCTCGTCTTTAGGTCACTGTCCTTAAACTATTTTCCTCTCCCCCTCCCTCCCTCCCTCTCTCTCTCCCTCCCTCCCTCCCTCCCCTCCCTCCTCTCCCTCTCTCTCCCCCTCCCTCTCTCTCTCCCTCCCTCCCTCCCTCTCTCCCTCCCTCCCTCCCTCCCTCTCTGTCTCTCTCTCCCTCCCTCCCTCCCTCCCTCTCCCTCTCTGTCTGTCTCCCTCCCTCCCTCTCTGTCTCTCTCCCTCCCCCTCCCTCCCTCCCTCTCCCCCTCTCTCTCCCCCTCCCTCCCTCTCCCTCTCCCTCCCTCCCTCCCTCTCCCTCCCCTCTCTCTCTCCCCTCCCTCCCTCCCTCTCTCCCTCCCTCTCTCTCCCCCTCCCTCCCTCCCTCCTCTCTCTCCCCCTCCCTCCCCCTCCCTCTCCCTCCCCCTCCTCTCGCCCTCCCTCTCCTCCCCCCCCTCCCTCCCTCCCCTCCCTCCCCTCCCTCCCCCTCTCTCTCCCCTCCCTCCCTCTCTCCCTCCCTCCCTCCCTCCCTCTCCCTCTCACTCCCTCCCTCTCTCCCCCTCTCTCCCTCTCCCTCCCCCTCCCTCCCCCTCCCCCTCCCTCCCCCTCTCTCTCCCCCTCCCTCTCCCTCTCTCTCCCCCTCCCTCTCTCCCTCCCCCTCCCTCTCCCTCTCCCTCCCCCTCTCTCTCGCCCCCTCCCTCTCTCTCCCCCCTCTCTCCCCCTCCCTCCCTCTCTCTCCCCCTCCCTCCCCCCTCTCTCCCCCTCCCTCTCCCTCTCCCTCCCCCTCCCTCCCTCCCATGAAAAACGAGGTAAGAAACCATTCCTCTCCTGTATGTAGTAGCTCTGCCTCTACTCACTCGCTATAGGACTGTGGCGCGCTAATGACCGATGAGGTCATTTCCTGGTTGTATGAGTCGTGGGCATGCTCCGTTTTGATTAGCTTGTGGTGGGCGTCGCCTCTGAGCTCTGACTTCATGGAGGATGCTGGGTAGAAAAACACACACACACACCAGTTAATACACACACACACACACACACACACACACACACACACACACACACACACACACACACACACACACACACACACACACACACACACACACACACACACACACACACACACACACACACACACACACACACACACACACACACACACACACACACACACACACACAGTATTACCCAGGTAAAGACAGGGAGATTCAGGGATAACAGAGAAATATCTATCCCACCTGTCTGATGTTGTGAGCTTCCTGTCGGACTGTGATGGTGATGATGATGATGATGATGGTGGTCGTCGCCAGCGACGGTGCGGTTGACCGCGATTGGCTGAGGCAGGTGCAGCGGGGAGGAGGGGTAGAGGATGGACAATGGTTGCAGCATGACCTGGGACAGCATGACCCCTGAACCCTGGACGACCCCGGGGCCGGAGCCTAACAACACGGGGTAATGGAGGGAGGGGGGGGGCTGGGGGGAGGAACGACTGTACGGGGAGGAAGTGGAAGAACAGGAGGAGGGAGAGGAGGAGGAGGAGGAGGAGGAGGAGGAGGAGGGAGAGGGTCGTTTGCTGACCGACAAGTCGACTGGTTCGAGTTGTGTATTTGAGGTGGGGTTGGCGGACTGGGCGTGTGTGAGTGTGTGTGAGGGGAGAAGGTGTGTGTGTGTGCGTATTGTGTGGGGTGGTAGGGGTGGGGGGTGAAAATAACGCTGTTCACTACCGAGGGATAAGACTGATAGAGAGACTGATGGAAGGAAGGAGAGAAAGGAGGAGGGGCGGAGGAGGGAAGGAGAGGAGAGGGAGGGAGGAAGGAGGGATGAGGGAAGGAGAGGAGGAGGGAAGGGAGAGGGAGGGAGAGAGGAGGGAGGGAGGTGAGGGAGAGAGAAGAGGAGGAGGGAGAGAGAGAGAGAGGAGGGAGAGGGAGGAAGAGGAGGAGGGAGAGAGAGAGAGGAGGGAGAGAGAGAGAAGAGGAGGAGGGAGAGAGAGAGAAGAGGAGGGAGAGAGGAGAAGGGGAGGAGGAGGGAAGGAGAGGAGAGAGAAGAGGAGGAGGGAGAGAGAGAGAAGAGGAGGGAGAGAGGAGGAGGGGAGGAGGAGGGAAGGAGAGGAGAGAGAAGAGGAGGAGGGAGAGAGAGAGAAGAGGAGGGAGAGAGGAGGAGGGGAGGAGGAGGGAAGGAGAGGAGAGAGAGAGAGGAGGAGAGAGAGAGGAGGGAGAGAAGAGGAGGGGAGGAGATTGTATTTCATTTTCATTCTTTCAAACAAAAAACAAACAACAATACAAGCTTGTACTGTCTGTGTATGTGCCAATTGTATGCTAATGTCCATCATGAAGCATTTCTCAAGAAAGATGTGGGAACCAGTCAGTCTAGATGTGTGTGTGTGTGTGTGTGTGTGTGTGTGTGTGTGTGTGTGTGTGTGTGTGTGTGTGTGTGTGTGTGTGTGTGTGTGTGTGTGTGTGTGTGTGTGTGTGTGTGTGTGTGTGTGTGTGTGTGTGTGTGTGTGTGTGTGTGTGTGAGATCTACTGTATGCCTAGAGAGTAGGTAACATGCAGTAAAATGGTTGGATGGAAACACACACCATCACATCATCACGACACCCACACATCATGACACCCACACACCATCACACCACGACACCCACACATCATGACACCCACACATCATCACACCACGACACCCACACATCATGACACCCACACACCATCACACCACGACACCCACACACCATCACACCACGACACCCACACATCATGACACCACGACACCCACACACCACGACACCCACACACCACGACACCCACACACCATCACACCACGACACCCACACATCATGACACCACGACACCCACACACCACGACACCCACACACCATCACACCACGACACCCACACACCACGACACCCACACACCACGACACCATCACACCACGACACCCACACACCACGACACCCACACACCATCACACCACGACACCAACACACCACGACACCCACACACCATCACACCACGACACCCACACACCACGACACCCACACACCATCACACCACGACACCCACACACCATCACACCACGACACTCACACACCCACACACCATCACACCATTACACCATCACACCCACACACCATCACACCATCACACCATCACACCACGACACCCACACACCACGACACCCACACACCATCACACCACGACACCCACACACCACGACACCCACACATCATGACACCCACACATCATGACACCCACACACCACGACACCCACACACCACGACACTCACACACCACGACACCCACACACCACGACACCCACACACCGTCACACCCACACACCACGACACCATCACACCACGACACCCACACACCACGACACCCACACACCATCACACCACAACACCCACACACCACGACACCCACACACCATCACACCACGACACCCACACACCATCACACCACAACACCCACACACCATCACACCATTACACCATCACACCCACACACCACGACACCCACACACCATCACACCCACACACCATCACACCCACACACCACGACACCCACACACCATCACACCACGACACCCACACACCACGACACCCACACACCATCACACCACGACACCCACACACCACGACACCCACACACCATCACACCACGACACCCACACACCATCACACCATCACACCACCATCACACCATCACACCACACACCCACACACCATCACACCCACACACCATCACACCCCACCCACACACCACCATCACACCACGACACCCACACACCACGACACCCACACACCATCACACCACGACACCCACACACCATCACACACCATCACACCATCACACCATCACACCATCACACCCACACACCATCACCACGACACCCACACACCACGACACCCACACACCATCACACCCACACACCATCACACCCACACACCATCACACCATCACACCATCACACCCACACACCATCACACCATCACACCATCACACCCACACACCATCACACCACGACACCCACACACCATCACACCACGACACCCACACACCATCACACCCACACACCATCACACCATCACACCCACACACCACGACACCCACACACCATCACACCACGACACCCACACACCATCACACCATCACACCATCACACCAACACACCATCACACCAACACACCGTCACACCCACACACCATCACACCACGACACCCACACACCATCACACCACGACACCCACACACCCACACACCATCACACCATCACACCATCACACCACGACACCCACACACCACGACACCCACACACCATCACACCATCACACCACGACACCCACACACCATCACACCATCACACCACGACACCCACACACCCACACACCATCACACCATCACACCCACACACCATCATCACGTGATCTCCAGTGCGTCTCCTCGGCCCGTGCTTCTACACCTGCATTGCTTGCTGTTTGGGGTTTTAGGCTGGGTTTCTGTACAGCACTTTGAGATATCAGCTGATGTACGAAGGGCTATATAAATACATTTGATTTGAAATAAATTTGATTTATATGGCACCAGCCCTACGCACAGCCCTAACCGTGTCCCCGGTTCGCCAGCACAGCCCAGTGCGGTCTGTTCCACCCCGCCGCACTTGCCGGGCTACAGGGAGTATCCAGCCAGGACAGGTTGTGCAGGCTCGGTGCTCAAGACCTCCAGTGCGCCTCCACGGTCCGGTCCATCCGGTGCCTCCTCCATGCACCAGGCCTCCTGTGGCAGCCCCCCGCACCAGGCTGTCTCTCCGTCTCCTCCCTCCAGGTGCTCCCGCCTGTCCGGCGCTGCCAGAGCCTCCCGTCTGTCCTGAGCCGCTCGTCTGTCCTGAGCCGCCCGTCTGTCCTGAGCCGCCCGTCTGTCCTGAGCCGCCCGTCTGTCCTGAGCTGCCAGAGCCGGCCGTCTGTCCTGAGCCGCCCGTCTGTCCTGAGCCGCCCGTCTGTCCTGAGCCGCCCGTCTGTCCTGAGCCGCCCGTCTGTCCTGAGCCGCTCGTCTGTCCTGAGCCGCCCGTCTGTCCTGAGCCGCCCGTCTGTCCTGAGCCGCCCG
>NW_025745222.1:780086-782586 GCF_021184085.1 Oncorhynchus gorbuscha | reverse complement strand
CAGTAGTATGAGTAGTAGTAGTAGCAGTAGTATCAGCAGTAGTATCAGTAGCAGTAGTATCAGTAGTATCAGTAGTAGTAGTAGCAGTAGTATCAGTAGTAGTAGTATCAGTAGCAGTAGTATCAGTAGTATCAGTAGCAGTAGTATCAGTAGTAGTAGTAGTGGTAGTAGTAGTATCAGTAGTATCAGTAGTAGCAGTAGCAGTAGTATCAGCAGTAGTAGTATCAGTAGTAGTAGTAGTAGCATCAGCAGTAGTAGTAGTATCAGTAGTAGCATCAGTAGCAGTAGCAGTAGTAGTATCAGTAGCAGCAGCAGTACTAGCAGCAGTAGTAGTACTAGTAGTAGCAGCAGTAGTAATAGTAGCAACAGTAGTAGTAAGTAGTAGTATCAGTAGTAGTAGTAGCAGCAGTATCAGTAGTAGTAGTAGTATCAGTAGTATCAGCAGTAGCAGCAGCAGTAGTATCAGTAGTAGCAGTAGTAAACAGTAGTAGTAACAGTAGTAGTAATAGCAGCAGTAGTAGTAACAGTAGTAGTAGTAGTAGTAGTAGCAGTAATAGCAGTAGTAGCAGTAGTAGTAGTAGTAGTAACAGTAGTAGAAATAACAGTAGTAGTAATAGTAGTAGTAGTAGTAGTAACAGTAGTAGTAGTAGTAGTAGTAGTAGTAGTAGTAGTAGTAGTAGTAGTAGTAACAGTAGTAGTATTAATAGTAGTAGTAGTAACAGTAGTAGTAATAGTAGTAGTAGTAGTAACAGTAGTAGTAATTGTAGTAGTAGTAGTAACAGTAGTAGTAATTGTAGTAGTAGTAGTAGTAGTAGTAGTAGTAGTAGTAGTAGTAGTAGTGTGTGTCTGTGTTTTCCTCATACTACATAACACACACACACCTTAGTATACATTAACCCCTAACCCATAGCTTAACCCCTAACCCATACATTAACCCCTAACCCACACATTAACCCCTAACCCATACATTAACCCCTAACCCATAGCTTAACCCATAACCCATAGTTTAACCCCTAACCCATAGCTTAACCCCTAACCCATAGCGTAACCCCTACATTAACCCCTAACCCATACATTAACCCCTAACCCATACATTAACCCCTAACCCATACATTAACCCCTAACCCATACATTAACCCCTAACCCATATCTTAACCCCTAACCCATATCTTAACCCCTTACCTATAACTTAACCCCTAACCTATACCTTATACCCTAGAGGTAATGATGCCCTAGACACATCACTAGAGGTAATGACACATCACTAGGGGTAATGATGCCCTGGACACATCACTAGAGGTAATGACACATCACTAGAGGTAATGACACATCACTAGAGGTAATGACACATCACTAGAGTTAATGACACATCACTAGAGGTAATGATGCCCTGGACACATCACTAGAGGTAATGACACATCACTAGTGGTAATGATGCCCTAGACACATCACTAGAGGTAATGATGCCCTGGACACATCACTAGAGGTAATGACACATCACTAGTGGTAATGATGCCCTGGACACATCACTAGAGGTAATGATGCCCTGGACACATCACTAGAGGTAATGATGCCCTGGACACATCACTAGAGGTAATGATGCCCTGGACACATCACTAGAGGTAATGACACATCACTAGAGGTAATGATGCCCTGGACACATCACTAGAGGTAATGACACATCACTAGAGGTAATGACACATCACTAGAGGTAATGATGCCCCGGACACATCACTAGAGGTAATGACACATCACTAGAGGTAATGATGCCCTAGGCACATCACTAGAGGTAATGACACATCACTAGAGGTAATGATGCCCTGGACACATCACTAGAGGTAATGACACATCACTAGAGGTAATGACACATCACTAGTGGTAATGACACATCACTAGAGGTAATGATGCCCTGGACACATCACTAGAGGTAATGACACATCACTAGAGGTAATGACACATCACTAGAGGTAATGACACATCACTAGAGGTAATGATGCCCTAGACACATCACTAGAGGTAATGACACATCACTAGAGGTAATGATGCCCTAGACACATCACGAGAGGTAATGACACATCACTAGGGGTAATGACACATCACTAGAGGTAATGACACATTACTAGAGGTAATGACACATCACTAGAGGTAATGACACATTACTAGAAGTAATGAAACACCACTAGAGGTAAGGACACATTACTAGAGGTAATGATGCCCTGGACACATCACTAGAGGTAATGACACATCACTAGAGGTAATGACACATCACTAGAGGTAATGACACGTCACTAGAGGTAATGATGCCCTAGACACATCACTAGAGGTAATGACACATCACTAGAGGTAATGACACATCACTAGAGGTAATGACACATCACTAGAGGTAATGACACATTACTAGAGGTAATGACACATCACTAGAGGTAATGACACATCACTAGAGGTAATGACACATCACTAGAGGTAATGACACATCACTAGAGGTAATGACACATCACTA
>NW_025745222.1:767586-770086 GCF_021184085.1 Oncorhynchus gorbuscha | reverse complement strand
CTACACTCTAACCACTAGGCTACCTGCCTCCTCTACACTCTAACCACTAGGCTACCTGCCTCCTCTACACTCTAACCACTAGTCTACCTGCCTCCTCTAACCACTAGGCTACCTGCCTCCTCTAACCACTAGGCTACCTGCCTCCTCTAACCACTAGGCTACCTGCCTCCTCTAACCACTAGGCTACCTGCCTCCTCTAACCACTAGGCTACCTGCCTCCTCTAACCACTAGACTACCTACCTCCTCTACACTCTAACCACTAGGCTACCTGCCTCCTCTACACTCTAACCACTAGACTACCTACCTCCTCTACACTCTAACCACTAGGCTACCTGCCTCCTCTACACTCTAACCACTAGGCTACCTGCCTCCTCTACACTCTAACCACTAGACTACCTGCCTCCTCTACACTCTAACCACTAGACTACCTGCCTCCTCTAACCACTAGTCTACCTGCCTCCTCTACACTCTAACCACTAGACTACCTGTCTCCTGCCCCCTCTAACCACTAGTCTACCTGCCTCCTCTACACTCTAACCACTAGACTACCTGTCTCCTGTACACTCTAACCACTAGTCTACCTGCCTCCTCTACACTCTAACCACTAGACTACCTGCCTCCTCTACACTCTAACACTAGGCTACCTGCCTCCTCTACACTCTAACCACTAGGCTACCTGCCTCCCCTCTAACCACTAGGCTACCTGCCGCCCCTCTAACCACTAGTCTACCTGCCTCCCCCTCTAACCACTAGTCTACCTGCCTCCCCCTCTAACCACTAGTCTACCTGCCTCCCCCTCTAACCACTAGTCTACCTGCCTCCTCTAACCACTAGACTACCTGCCTCCTCTACACTCTAACCACTAGGCTACCTGTCTCCTCTACACTCTAACCACTAGGCTACCTGCCTCCCCCTCTAACCACTAGTCTACCTGCCTCCTCTACACTCTAACCACTAGGCTACCTGCCCCCTCTAACCACTAGTCTACCTGCCACCTCTACACTCTAACCACTAGGCCACCCTGCCTCCTCTACACTCTAACCACTAGTCTACCTGCCTCCTCCACACTCTAACCACTAGTCTACCTGCCTCCTCTACACTCTAACCACTAGACTACCTGCCTCCTCTACACTCTAACCACTAGACTACCTGCCTCCTCTACACTCTAACCACTAGACTACCTGCCTCCTCTAACCACTAGACTACCTGTCTCCTCTACACTCTAACCACTAGACTACCTGTCTCCTCTACACTCTAACCACTAGGCTACCTGCCTCCTCTACACTCTAACCACTAGGCTACCTGCCTCCTCTACACTCTAACCACTAGACTACCTGCCTCCTCTACACTCTAACCACTAGGCTACCTGCCTCCTCTACACTCTAACCACTAGGCTACCTGCCTCCCCCTCTAACCACTCTAACCACTAACCACTACCTACCTCCTCTACACTCTAACCACTAGTCTACCTGCCACCTCTACACTCTAACCACTAGACTACCTGCCTCCTCTACACTCTAACCACTAGGCTACCTGCCTCCTCTACACTCTAACCACTAGGCTACCTGCCTCCTCTAACCACTAGACTACCTACCTCCTCTACACTCTAACCACTAGGCTACCTGCCTCCTCTACACTCTAACCACTAGACTACCTGCCTCCTCTACACTCTAACCACTAGGCTACCTGCCTCCTCTACACTCTAACCACTAGGCTACCTGCCTCCTCTACACTCTAACCACTAGACTACCTGCCGCCCCTACACTCTAACCACTAGTCTACCTGCCTCCTCTAACCACTAGTCTACCTGCCTCCTCTACACTCTAACCACTAGTCTACCTGCCTCCTCTACACTCTAACCACTAGTCTACCTGCCTCCTCTACACTCTAACCACTAGTCTACCTGCCTCCTCTAACCACTAGGCTACCTGCCTCCTCTACACTCTAACCACTAGACTACCTGCCTCCTCTACACTCTAACCACTAGTCTACCTGCCTCCTCTAACCACTAGGCTACCTGCCTCCTCTACACTCTAACCACTAGACTACCTGCCGCCCCTACACTCTAACCACTAGGCTACCTGCCTCCTCTAACCACTAGTCTACCTGCCTCCTCTACACTCTAACCACTAGACTACCTGCCTCCTCTACACTCTAACCACTAGGCTACCTGCCTCCTCTACACTCTAACCACTAGTCTACCTGCCTCCTCTACACTCTAACCACTAGTCTACCTGCCTCCTCTACACTCTAACCACTAGTCTACCTGCCTCCTCTAACCACTAGGCTACCTGCCTCCTCTAACCACTAGGCTACCTGCCTCCTCTAACCACTAGGCTACCTGCCTCCTCTAACCACTAGGCTACCTGCCTCCTCTAACCACTAGGCTACCTGCCTCCTCTAACCACTAGGCTACCTGCCTCCTCTAACCACTAGGCTACCTGCCTCCTCTAACCACTAGGCTACCTGCCTCCTCTAACCACTAGGCTACCTGCCTCC
>NW_025745222.1:735086-762586 GCF_021184085.1 Oncorhynchus gorbuscha | reverse complement strand
AGTCAAAGCTTTCCTTAAGTTTGGGTCAGTCACAGTGGTCAGGTATTCTGCCACTGTGTACTCTCCGTTTAGGGCCAAATAGCATTCTGGTTTGCTCTGTTTTTTTGTTAATGCTTTCCAATGTGTCAAGTAGTTATATTTTTGTTTTCTCATGATTTGATTGCGTCTAATTGTGCTGCTGTCCTGGGGCTCTGTAGGGTGTATTTGTGTTTGTGAACAGAGCCCCAGACCAGCCCTCTGTAGAACAGAGCCCCAGGACCAGCTTGCTTTGGGGACTCTTCTCCAGGTTCATCTCTCTGTAGGTGATGGCTTTGTTATGGAAGGTTTGGGAATCGCTTCCTTTTAGGTGGTTGTAGAATTTAACGGATCTTTTCTGGATTTTAATAATTCAGTCAGGAAGCTTGGTAACAAATGGGTCTTCCAAATGGACAATGACCCCAAACATACTTCCAAAGTTGTGGCAAAATAGCTTAAGGACAACAAAGTCAAGGTATTGGAGTGGCCAAAGCCCTGACCTCAATCCTATAGAAAATATGTGGGCAGAACTGAAAAAAGTGTGTGCGAGCAAGGAGGCCTACAAACCTGACGCAATTACACCAGCTCTGTCAGGAGGAATGGGCCAAAATTCACCCAACTTATTATGGGAAGCTTGTGGAAGGCCACCCGAAACATTTGACCTAAGTTAAACAATTTAAAGGCAATGCTACCCAATACTAACTGAGTGTAAAACTTATGACCCACAGGGAATGTGATGACATTTCATTATTCTGACATTTCACTTTCTTAAAATAAAGTGGTGATCTTAACTAAAACAGGGATTTTTTTTACTGGAAAAAAAAACTGAGTTTAAAATGTATTTGGCTAAGGTGTATGTAAACTTCCGACTTCAACTGTAGGTGTAGGCCTTGGTTGGGGACAGAAGCACCAGATCATCAGCAAACAGTAGACATTTGACTTCAGATTCTAGTAGGGGTTGAGGCCGGGTGCTGCAGACTGTTCTAGTACCCTCGCCAATTCGTTGATAGATATATATATATATATATATATATAGGGTGTACGCTGGGAGTCGAGAAGCAAGTACAGGGAGTGACTTTAATAATTAAATAACACGAGGAACAAAACATGAAACACAAACAATAACGCCTGAGGAAAGAACCAAAAGGGAGTGACAGAAATAGGGAAGGTTAAAATCAGGCAGGTGAGGCCAGGTGAGTTTGATGAAACGCAGGTGTGCGTGACAATGAGCAGCTTGGTGACCTCGAGCACCCGGAGATGGGGAGTATACGTAAGTATGTTGAAGAGGGTGGGGCTCAAGATGCATCCCTGTCTCACTCCACGGCCCTGTGGAATTTTCTTTAATTTTTTTTAGTTGCCAATTTTAATTGCTCACTTGTTTGTCTACATGGATTTTATAATGTCGTATGTCCCCCCCCCCCCCACCACCCCCACCCCCACCCAAAAACAATTTCCATCCATTTGTATAGCATACCCTCAAGCCAAATTTTTTTGAAGTCAACAAAGCATGAGAGGACTTTGTTTTGTTGTTGTTTGTTTGTCAATTAGGGTGTGCAGGGTGAATACGTGGTCTGTCGTACGCTATGTTGTTTGTCAATTAGCGTGTGCAGGGTGAATACGTGGTCTGTCGTACGCTATGTTGTTTGTCAATTAGGGTGTGCAGGGTGAATACGTGGTCTGTCGTACGCTATGTTGTTTGTCAATTAGGGTGTGCAGGGTGAATACGTGGTCTGTCGTACGCTATGTTGTTTGTCAATTAGGGTGTGCAGGGTGAATACGTGGTCTGTCGTACGCTATGTTGTTTGTCAATTAGGGTGTGCAGGGTGAATACGTGGTCTGTCGTACGCTATGTTGTTTGTCAATCAGGGTGTTGTACGTGGTCTTCGTACGCTATGTTGTTTGTCAATCAGGGTGTGCAGGGTGAATACGTGGTCTGTCGTACGCTATGTTGTTTGTCAATCAGGGTGTGCAGGGTTACGTGGTCTGTGTACGCTATGTTGTTTGTCAATTAGGGTGTGCAGGGTGAATACGTGGTCTGTCGTACGCTATGTTGTTTGTCAATCAGGGTGTGCAGGGTGAATACGTGGTCTGTCGTACGCTATGTTGTTTGTCAATCATACGTGGTCTGTCGTACGCTATGTTGTTTGTCAATTAGGGTGTGCAGGGTGAATACGTGGTCTGTCGTACGCTATGTTGTTTGTCAATTAGGGTGTGCAGGGTGAATACGTGGTCTGTCGTACGCTATGTTGTTTGTCAATCAGGGTGTGCAGGGTGAATACGTGGTCTGTCGTACGCTATGTTGTTTGTCAATTAGGGTGTGCAGGGTGAATACGTGGTCTGTCGTACGCTATGTTGTTTGTCAATCAGGGTGTGCAGGGTGAATACGTGGTCTGTCGTACGCTATGTTGTTTGTCAATCAGGGTGTGCAGGGTGAATACGTGGTCTGTCGTACGCTATGTTGTTTGTCAATCAGGGTGTGCAGGGTGAATACGTGGTCTGTCGTACGCTATGTTGTTTGTCAATTAGGGTGTGCAGGGTGAATACGTGGTCTGTCGTACGCTATGTTGTTTGTCAATCAGGGTGTGCAGGGTGAATACGTGGTCTGTCGTACGCTATGTTGTTAAGGAGCCAATTTGACATTTGCTCAGGACACTTGTTTTCGCCGAGGAAACGTACGAGTCTGCTGTTAATGATACTGTAGAGGATTTTTTCCAGAGGTTACTGTTGACGCAGATTCCACTGTAATTGTTGGGGTCGAATTTGTCTCCACTTTTGTGGATTGGGGTGGATCAGTCCCTTGGTTCCAAATATTGGGGAAGATGCCAGAGTTGAGGATGATGGTAAAGAGTTTTAGTATAGCCTATTGGAATTTGTGGTCGGTATATTTCATCATTTCATTCAGGTTACCATCAACACCACAGGCCTTTTTGGGTTGGAAGGTTTGTATTTTGTCCTGTAGTTCATTCAATGTAATTGGAGAATCCAGTGGGTTCAGGTAGTGTTTAATGTAATTGGAGAATCCAGTGGGTTCTGGTAGTGTTTAATGTAATTGGAGAATCCAGTGGTTTCAGGTAGTGTTTAATATAATTGGAGAATCCAGTGGGTTCAGGTAGTGTTTAATGTAGTTTGAGAATCCAGTGGGTTCTGGTAGTGTTTAATGTAATTGGAGAATCCAGTGGTTTCAGGTAGTGTTTAATATCATTGGAGAATCCAGTGGGTTCAGGTAGTGTTTAATGTAGTTTGAGAATCCAGTGGGTTCAGGTAGTGTTTAATGTAATTGGAGAATCCAGTGGGTTCAGGCAGTGTTTAATGTAATTGGAGAATCCAGTGGGTTCAGGTAGTCCTTAATGTAATTGGAGAATCCAGTGGGTTCAGGCAGTGTTTATTGTAATTGGAGAATCCAGTGGGTTCAGGTAGTGTTTAATGTAATTGGAGAATCCAGTGGGTTCTGGTAGTCCTTAATGTAGTTGAAGAATCCAGTGGGTTCAGGCAGTGTTTAAAGTAATTGGAGAATCCAGTGGGTTCAGGTAGTGTTTAATAGCTGACTATAAGATTTGTAAATGATCATGTATCTGTATTAGCCGATTGTTCTGCGGTCTAAGGCACTCCATCTCAGTGCTAATGGCGTCACTACAGACCCTGGTTTGATTCCAGGCTTGTATCACAGCGGTCTAAGGCACTCCATCTCAGTGCTAAAGGCATCACTACAGACCCTGGTTCGATTCCAGGCTTGTATCACAGCGGTCTAAGGCACTCCATCTCAGTGCTAATGGCGTCACTACAGACCCTGGTTCGATTCCAGGCTTGTATCACAGCGGTCTAAGGCACTCCATCTCAGTGCTAAAGGCGTCACTACAGACCCTGGTTCGATTCCAGGCTTGTATCACAGCGGTCTAAGGCACTCCATCTCAGTGCTAATGGCGTCCCTACAGACCCTGGTTCGATTCCAGGCTTGTATCACAGCGGTCTAAGGCACTCCATCTCAGTGCTAATGGCGTCCCTACAGACCCTGGTTCGATTCCAGGCTTGTATCACAGCGGTCTAAGGCACTCCATCTCAGTGCTAATGGCGTTACTACAGACCCTGGTTCGATTCCAGGCTTGTATCACAGCGGTCTAAGGCACTCCATCTCAGTGCTAATGGCGTTACTACAGACCCTGGTTCGATTCCAGGCTTGTATCACAGTGGTCTAAGGCACTCCATCTCAGTGCTAAAGGCGTCACTACAGACCCTGGTTCGATTCCGGGCTTGTATCACAGCGGTCTAAGGCACTCCATCTCAGTGCTAGAGGCGTCACTACAGACCCTGGTTCGATTCCAGGCTTGTATCACAGCGGTCTAAGGCACTCCATCTCAGTGCTAAAGGCGTCACTACAGACCCTGGTTCGATTCCAGGCTTGTATCACAGCGGTCTAAGGCACTCCATCTCAGTGCTAAAGGCGTCACTACAGACCCTGGTTCGATTCCAGGCTTGTATCACAGCGGTCTATGGCACTCCATCTCAGTGCTAAAGGCATCACTACAGACCCTGGTTCGATTCCAGGCTTGTATCACAGCGGTCTAAGGCACTCCATCTCAGTGCTAATGGCGTCACTACAGACCCTGGTTCGATTCCAGGCTTGTATCACAGCGGTCTAAGGCACTCCATCTCAGTGCTAAAGGCGTCACTACAGACCCTGGTTCGATTCCAGGCTTGTATCACAGCGGTCTAAGGCACTCCATCTCAGTGCTAATGGCGTCCCTACAGACCCTGGTTCGATTCCAGGCTTGTATCACAGCGGTCTAAGGCACTCCATCTCAGTGCTAATGGCGTCCCTACAGACCCTGGTTCGATTCCAGGCTTGTATCACAGCGGTCTAAGGCACTCCATCTCAGTGCTAATGGCGTTACTACAGACCCTGGTTCGATTCCAGGCTTGTATCACAGCGGTCTAAGGCACTCCATCTCAGTGCTAATGGCGTTACTACAGACCCTGGTTCGATTCCAGGCTTGTATCACAGTGGTCTAAGGCACTCCATCTCAGTGCTAAAGGCGTCACTACAGACCCTGGTTCGATTCCGGGCTTGTATCACAGCGGTCTAAGGCACTCCATCTCAGTGCTAGAGGCGTCACTACAGACCCTGGTTCGATTCCAGGCTTGTATCACAGCGGTCTAAGGCACTCCATCTCAGTGCTAAAGGCGTCACTACAGACCCTGGTTCGATTCCAGGCTTGTATCACAGCGGTCTAAGGCACTCCATCTCAGTGCTAAAGGCGTCACTACAGACCCTGGTTCGATTCCAGGCTTGTATCACAGCGGTCTAAGGCACTCCATCTCAGTGCTAAAGGCGTCACTACAGACCCTGGTTTGATTCCAGGCTTGTATCACAACCCGGCCGCGTTGGCCCAGCGTCGTCCGGGTTAAGGTTTTGGCCGGGGTAGACCGTCATTGTAAATAAGAATTTGTCCTGAATGAACTGACTTGGCTAGTTAAATAAAGATTGAAATAAATAATAAATAAATAAAAAATAGAGCCAAAGAGATTGGAGAAGTGGTTTATCCATACATCTCCATTTTGGATAGATAATTATTTGTGTTGTTGTTTGTTTAGTGTTTTGCAATTTTCCCAGAAGTGGTTAGAGTCTATGGATTCTTCAATTACATTGAGCTGATTTCTGACATGCTGTTCCTTCTTTTTCCGTAGTATGTATTGTTGTTTTAGTGATTCACCATAGTGAAGGCGTAGACTCAGGTTTTCTGGGTCTCTATGTTTTTGGTTGGAAAAAGTTTCTTAATTTCTTTAGCATTCTCCATCAAACCATTTATTAATGTTGTTAGTTTTCTTCAGTTTTCTGCTAGAATGTTAGCTGCTAGACTGTTAGCTGATAGAATGTTAGCTGCTAGAATGTTAGCTGGTAGAATGTTAGCTGCTAGAATGTTAGCTGCTAGAATGTTAGCTGCTAGAATGTTAGCTGGTAGAATGTTAGCTGGTAGAATGTTAGCTGCTAGAATGTTAGCTGCTGGAATGTTAGCTGCTAGAATGTTAGCTGCCAGAATGTTAGCTGCCAGAATGTTAGCTGCTAGAATGTTAGCTGGTAGAATGTTAGCTGCTAGAATGTTAGCTGCTAGAATGTTAGCTGCTAGAATGTTAGCTGGTAGAATGTTAGCTGCTAGAATGTTAGCTGCTAGAATGTTAGCTGCTAGAATGTTAGCTGCCAGAATGTTAGCTGCTAGAATGTTAGCTGCTAGAATGTTAGCTGCTAGAATGTTAGCTGCTAGAATGTTAGCTGCTAGAATGTTAGCTGCTAGAATGTAAGCTGCTAGAATGTTAGCTGCTAGAATGTTAGCTGCTAGAATGTTAGCTGCTAGAATGTTAGCTGATCGTTTAAATACACCGTCCAGGCTTACATTACATCTTCACTGTTGCAGGGAAAACATTTAGTCCAGGCTTCCTACTGCTAAGTTTACACCTTCACTGTTGCAGGGGGAAACATTTAGTCCAGGCTTCCTACTGCTAAGTTTACATCTTTAACTGTTGTAGGGGAAACATTTAGTCCAGGCTTCCATTACATCTTCACTGTTGCAGGGGGAAACATTTAGTCCAGGCTTCCATTACATCTTCACTGTTGCAGGGGGAAACTTAAGTCGCTCTGGATAAGAGCGTCTGCTAAATGACTTAAATGTAAATGTAAATGGAAACATTTAGTCCAGGCTTCCTACTGCTAAGTTTACATCTTCACTGTTGCAGGGAAAACATTTAGTCCAGGCTTCCTACTGCTAAGTTTACATCTTCACTGTTGCAGGGGGAAACATTTAGTCCAGGCTTACATTACATCTTCACTGTTGCAGGGAAAACATTTAGTCCAGGCTTCCTACTGCTAAGTTTACATCTTCACTGTTGCATGCACCCATACGTAGAATGTATGCACACATGACTGTAAGTCGCTTTGGATAAAAGCGTCTGCTAAATGGCATATATTATTATTATTATTAAAACATTTAATTCAGGAAGTTGTCTAGGAGGGATTGGATCCTTTTGTTGACCAACATTTTTTGTGTATGTTTCTACCCTTCCTTCCTTCCTTCCTTCCTTCCTTCCTTCCTTCCTTCCTTCCTTCCTTCCTTCCTTCCTTCCTTCCTTCCTTCCTTCCTTCCTTCCTTCCTTCCTTCCTTCCTTCCTTCCTTCCTTCCTTCCTTCCTTCCTGCTAAAGCATCTCTTAATAGTGTGTAGGTTGAGTATTGCTCTGTTCAAGTAGACTGTGATTTTGCTGTGGTCTGATAGGGGTGTCAGTGGACTGACTGTGGTCTGATAGGGGTGTCAGTGGACTGACTGTGGTCTGATAGGGGTGTCAGTGGACTGACTGTGGTCTGATAGGGGTGTCAGTGGACTGACTGTGGTCTGATAGGGGTGTCAGTGGGCTGACTGTGGTCTGATAGGGGTGTCAGTGGACTGACTGTGGTCTGATAGGGGTGTCAGTGGACTGACTGTGGTCTGATAGGGGTGTCAGTGGACTGACTGTGGTCTGATAGGGGTGTCAGTGGACTGACTGTGGTCTGATAGGGGTGTCAGTGGGCTGACTGTGAACTCTGAGAGACTCTGGGTTGAGGTCAGTGGGCTGACTGAACGCTCTGAGAGACTCTGGGTTGAGGTCAGTGGACTGACTGTGAACTCTGAGAGACTCTGGGTTGAGGTCTGAGAGACTCTGGGTTGAGGTCAGTGGACTGACTGAACGCTCTGAGAGACTCTGGGTTGAGGTCTGAGAGACTCTGGGTTGAGGTCAGTGGACTGACTGTGAACTCTCTGAGAGACTCTGGGTTGAGGTCTGAGAGACTCTGGGTTGAGGTCAGTGGACTGACTGTGAAGGCTCTGAGAGACTCTGGGTTGAGGTCAGTGGACTGACTGTGAACTCTCTGAGAGACTCTGGGTTGAGGTCAGTGGGCTGACTGTGAACGCTCTGAGAGACTCTGGGTTGAGGTCTGTGGACTGACTGTGAACGCTCTGAGAGACTCTGGGTTGAGGTCAGTGATAAAGTAGTCTACAGTACTACTGCCTAGAGATGAGCAATAGGTGAACCTACCGTAGGAGTCCCCTCCAAGCCTACCATTGACTATGTACATAAACACCAGCGTGAGACAGATCTGCTGGAGTTGTGACCTGTTTTGTTGGTTATGCCCCCTCTCTACTTCTGCCCCCCCTCTCTCCTTCTGCCCCCCTCTCTCCTTCTGCCCCCCTCTCCTTCTGCCCCCCTCTCTCTCCTTCTGCCCCCTCTCTCTCTCCCTTCTTCTGCCCCCCTCTCTCTCCTTCTGCCCCCCTCTCTCTCTCTCCTTCTGCCCCCCTCTCTCTCTCTCCTTCTGCCCCCTCTCTCTCTCTCCTTCTGCCCCCTCTCTCTCTCTCCTTCTGCCCCCCTCTCTCTCTCTCTCTCCTTCTGCCCCCTCTCTCTCTCTCTCTCCTTCTGCCCCCCTCTCTCTCTCTCTCTCCTTCTGCCCCCCTCTCTCTCCTTCTGCCCCCTCTCTCTCTCTCTCTCCTTCTGCCCCCTCTCTCCCTCTCTCTCCTTCTGCCCCCCTCTCTCTCCTTCTGCCCCCCTCTCTCTCCTTCTGCCCCCTCTCTCTCTCCCTTCTTCTGCCCCCCTCTCTCTCTCCTTCTGCCCCCCCCCTCTCTCTCTCTCCTTCTGCCCCCCCTCTCTCTCTCTCTCCTTCTGCCCCCTCTCTCTCTCTCTCTCCTTCTGCCCCCCCTCTCTCTCCTTCTGCCCCCCCTCTCTCTCCTTCTGCACCCTCCTTCTACCCCCCGCTCTCTCTCCTTCTGCCCCCCTCTCTCTCCTTCTGCCCCCCTCTCTCTCCTTCTGCCCCCCCTCTCTCTCATTCTGCACCCTCCTTCTGCCCCCCCGCTCTCTCTCCTTCTGCCCCCCCTCTCTCTCCTTCTGCCCCCCCTCTCTCTCCTTCTGCCCCCCCCCCTCTCTCTCCTTTCCCCCCTCCCTCTCCTTCTGCCCCCCTCTCTCTCCTTCTGCCCCCCCTCCCTCTCCTTCTGCCCCCCTCCCTCTCCTTCTGCCCCCCTCCCTCTCCTTCTTCCCCCCTCCCTCTCCTTCTGCTCTCTGTCACAGACAGATTGTGTTAGGACAGATTGTGTTAGGACAGATTGTGTTAGGACAGATTGTGTTAGAGCAGATTGTGTTAGGACAGATTGTGTTAGGACAGATTGTGTTAGGACAGATTGTGTTAGGACAGATTGTGTTAGGACAGATTGTGTTAGAGCAGATTGTGTTAGGACAGATTGTGTTAGGACAGATTGTGTTAGAGCAGATTGTGTTAGGACAGATTGTGTTAGAGCAGATTGTGTTAGAGCAGATTGTGTTAGGACAGATTGTGTTAGAGCAGATTGTGTTAGAGCAGATTGTGTTAGGACAGATTGTGTTAGGACAGATTGTGTTAGAGCATTTATTGTGTTAGGGCAGATTGTGTTACAGACAGACAGACCTACAGGACAGATTCTCTGTTAAACAAAAGACAGACAGACAGACAGACAGACAGACAGACAGACAGACAGACAGACAGACAGACAGACAGACAGACAGACAGACAGACAGACAGACAGACAGACAGACAGACAGACAGACAGACAGACAGACAGACAGACAGACAGACAGACAGACAGACAGACAGACAGACAGACAGACAGACAGACAGACAGACAGACAGACAGACAGACAGACAGACAGACAGACAGACAGACAGACAGACAGACAGACAGACAGACAGACAGACAGACAGACAGATTCTCTGTTAAACGACAGACAGACAGGACAGACTCATAGACCCACACAACAATACACACACAGACACAGGGGCGTCGGCAGGGTATTTGTGAACCCTGGAGAGGAAGCACACTCCCAACAGACTGCTAGAGACAACACAGAGAACCCCCGCCCAAACACACACACGCGTACACACACAACTGCGTGCGAGGTGTGTGTGTGTGTGTGTGTGTGTGTGTGTGTGTGTGTGTGTGTGTGTGTGTGTGTGTGTGTGTGTGTGTGTGTGTGTGTGTGTGTGTGTGTGTGTGTGTGTGTGTGTGTGTGTGTGTGTGTGTGTGTGTGTGCGCGTGCGTGCGCGTGCGTGCGTGTATGCGGGGATGTGTGGAGATGACTTGCTAACAATGTGTGACCTCAGGACCATAACAGCTCTAACAATGTGTGACCTCAGGACCACGAGGAGCTCTTTACAATGTGTGACCTCAGGACCATAACAGCTCTAACAATGTGTGACCTCAGGACCATAACAGCTCTAACAATGTGTGACCTCAGGACCACGAGCAGCTCTAACAATGTGTGACCTCAGGACCACGAGGAGCTCTAACAATGTGTGACCTCAGGACCATAACAGCTCTAACAATGTGTGACCTCAGGACCATAACAGCTCTAACAATGTGTGACCTCAGGACCACGAGCAGCTCTAACAATGTGTGACCTCAGGACCATAACAGCTCTAACAATGTGTGACCTCAGGACCATAACAGCTCTAACAATGTGTGACCTCAGGACTATGAGGAGCTCTAACAATGTGTGACCTCAGGACCACGAGGAGCTCTTTACAATGTGTGACCTCAGGACCATAACAGCTCTAACAATGTGTGACCTCAGGACCATAACAGCTCTAACAATGTGTGACCTCAGGACCACGAGCAGCTCTAACAATGTGTGACCTCAGGACCACGAGGAGCTCTAACAATGTGTGACCTCAGGACCATAACAGCTCTAACAATGTGTGACCTCAGGACCATAACAGCTCTAACAATGTGTGACCTCAGGACCACGAGCAGCTCTAACAATGTGTGACCTCAGGACCATAACAGCTCTAACAATGTGTGACCTCAGGACCATAACAGCTCTAACAATGTGTGACCTCAGGACTATGAGGAGCTCTAACAATGTGTGACCTCAGGACCATAACAGCTCTAACAATGTGTGACCTCAGGACCACGAGGAGCTCTAACAATGTGTGACCTCAGGACCACGAGCAGCTCTAACAATGTGTGACCTCAGGACCACGAGCAGCTCTAACAATGTGTGACCTCAGGACCACGAGGAGGTCTTTACAATGTGTGACCTCAGGACCATAACAGCTCTAACAATGTGTGACCTCAGGACCATAACAGCTCTAACAATGTGTGACCTCAGGACCATAACAGCTCTAACAATGTGTGACCTCAGGACCACGAGGAGCTCTAACAATGTGTGACCTCAGGACCATGAGGAGCTCTAACAATGTGTGACCTCAGGACTATGAGGAGCTCTAACAATGTGTGACCTCAGGACCATAACAGCTCTAACAATGTGTGACCTCAGGACCATGACAGCTCTAACAATGTGTGACCTCAGGACCATAACAGCTCTAACAATGTGTGACCTCAGGACCACGAGGAGCTCTAACAATGTGTGACCTCAGGACCATGAGGAGCTCTAACAATGTGTGACCTCAGGACCATAACAGCTCTAACAATGTGTGACCTCAGGACCATAACAGCTCTAACAATGTGTGACCTCAGGACTATGAGGAGCTCTAACAATGTGTGACCTCAGGACTATGAGGAGCTCTAACAATGTGTGACCTCAGGACCATAACAGCTCTAACAATGTGTGACCTCATGACCACGAGGAGCTCTAACAATGTGTGACCTCAGGACCATAACAGCTCTAACAATGTGTGACCTCAGGACCATAACAGCTCTAACAATGTGTGACCTCAGGACCACGAGGAGCTCTAACAATGTGTGACCTCAGGACCACGAGCAGCTCTAACAATGTGTGACCTCAGGACCACTAAGAATGTGTGACCTCAGGAGCAGCTCTAACAATGTGTGACCTCAGGACCACGAGGAGGTCTTTACAATGTGTGACCTCAGGACCATAACAGCTCTAAGAATGTGTGACCTCAGGACCATAACAGCTCTAACAATGTGTGACCTCAGGACCACGAGGAGCTCTAACAATGTGTGACCTCAGGACCACGAGGAGCTCTTTACAATGTGTGACCTCAGGACCATAACAGCTCTAACAATGTGTGACCTCAGGACCATAAGGAGCTCTAACAATGTGTGACCTCAGGACTATGAGGAGCTCTAAGAATGTGTGACCTCAGGACCATAACAGCTCTAACAATGTGTGTTCTCAGGACCACGAGGAGCTCTAACAATGTGTGACCTCAGGACCACGAGGAGCTCTAACAATGTGTGACCTCAGGACCACGAGGAGCTCTAACAATGTGTGACCTCAGGACCACGAGGAGCTCTAACAATGTGTGACCTCAGGACCATAACAGCTCTAAGAATGTGTGACCTCAGGACCATAACAGCTCTAACAATGTGTGACCTCAGGACCACGAGGAGCTCTAACAATGTGTGACCTCAGGACCATAACAGCTCTAACAATGTGTGACCTCAGGACCATAACAGCTCTAACAATGTGTGACCTCAGGACCATAACAGCTCTAACAATGTGTGACCTCAGGACTATGAGGAGCTCTAAGAATGTGTGACCTCAGGACCATAACAGCTCTAACAATGTGTGACCTCAAGACCACGAGGAGCTCTAACAATGTGTGACCTCAGGACCACGAGCAGCTCTAACAATGTGTGACCTCAGGACCACGAGCAGCTCTAACAATGTGTGACCTCAGGACCACGAGGAGGTCTTTACAATGTGTGACCTCAGGACCATAACAGCTCTAACAATGTGTGACCTCAGGACCACGAACAGCTCTAACAATGTGTGACCTCAGGACCATAACAGCTCTAACAATGTGTGTTCTCAGGACCACGAGGAGCTCTAACAATGTGTGACCTCAGGACCACGAGGAGCTCTAACAATGTGTGACCTCAGGACCATAACAGCTCTAACAATGTGTGACCTCATGACCACGAGGAGCTCTTTACAATGTGTGACCTCAGGACCATAACAGCTCTAACAATGTGTGACCTCAGGACCATAAGGAGCTCTAACAATGTGTGACCTCAGGACCATAACAGCTCTAACAATGTGTGACCTCATGACCACGAGGAGCTCTTTACAATGTGTGACCTCAGGACCATAACAGCTCTAACAATGTGTGACCTCAGGACCATAACAGCTCTAACAATGTGTGACCTCATGACCACGAGCAGCTCTAACAATTTGTGACCTCAGGACCATAACAGCTCTAACAATGTCTGACCTCAGGAACAAATTCATTCATTCGATTCAAACCAGGGTCTGTAGTGACGCCACTACCACTGAGATACAGCCCGGGATAGAACCAGGGTCTGTAGTAGCGCCTCTAGCACTGAGATACAGCCCGGGATAGAACCAGGGTCTGTAGTAGCGCCTCTAGCACTGAGATACAGCCCGGGATAGAACCAGGGTCTGTAGTGACATCTCTAGCACTGAGATACAGCCCGGGATAGAACCAGGGTCTGTAGTAACGGCACTAGCACTGAGATACAGCCCGGGATAGAACCAGGGTCTGTAGTGACACCTCTAGCACTGAGATACAGCCCGGGATAGAACCAGGGTCTGTAGTAACGCCACTAGCACGGAGATGTAGCCTGGAATCGAACCAGGGTCTGTAGTGACGCCTCACGCACCCGATATGCAGTGCCTTAGACCACTGTGATACAGCCTGGAATCGAACCAGGGTCTGTAGTGACGCCTCACGCACCCGAGATGCAGAGTCTTAGACCGCTGTGATTACAGTCAGGAATCGAACCAGGGTCTGTAGTGACCCCTCACGCAAACGAGATGCAGAGTCTTAGACCGCTGTGATTACAGTCAAGAATCGAACCAGGGTCTGTAGTGACGTCGCTGCGCCACACAGTAGCTCAAAATGTCTCTTTGTTTCTCTTGTGAAACACACCCAGACATTTTATATAACTTTAGAGCACTGTACACACACACACGCACACACACACACCTAGACATTTTATATAACTTTAGAGCATTGTACACACACACACACACACACACACACACACACACACACACACACACACACACACACACACACACACACACACACACACACACACACACACACACACACACACCTAGACATTTTATATAACTTTAGAGCATTGTACACACACACACACACACACACACACACACACACACACACACACACACACACACACACACACACACACACACACACACACACACACACACACACACCCTGACATGACAGCACACATTTCTGCCAATATGCAAAGTAGGGCGTCGACCTGCAGGGGAGGAACTGACATTCAGAGAAGATTACACAGGTGTGTGTGTGTGTGTGTGTGTGTGTGTGTGTGTGTGTGTGTGTGTGTGTGTGTGTGTGTGTGTGTGTGTGTGTGTGTGTACAATGCTCTAAAGTTATATAAAATGTCTAGGGTGTGTGTGTGTGTGTGTGTGTGTGTGTGTGTGTGTGTGTGTGTGTGTGTGTGTGTGTGTGTGTGTGTGTGTGTGTGTGTGTGTGTGTGTGTGTGTGTGTGTGTGTGTGTGTGTGTGTGTGTGATCTCTTTACATAAGTGTGACACTTAAACATCTTAAATGTGTGTCAACATTCCATAATGATAGGGATAAATTAACCGATGACACACACACACACACACACACACACACACACACACACACACACACACACACACACACACACACACACACACACACACACACACACACACACACACACACACACACACACACACACACACACACACACCTTTCCCCTCGCACACTTTTCACACAGAGGTAATTTGTTTATTGGAGAGAATATTTCAGAGAAATGGGGAACACCCCTGTTATTCACAATCCATTAGTCACACAACTAACCTTGTTTACCAGAGGAGATATCAGTCTGGATTAGATACTGTTTACTAGAGATATCAGTCTGGGTTAGATACTGTTTTAACAGAGATATCAGTCTGGTTTAGATACTGTTTTAACAGAGATATCAGTCTGGATTAGATACTGTTTACTAGAGATATCAGTCTGGTTTAGATACTGTTTTAACAGAGATATCAGTCTGGTTTAGATACTGTTTTAACAGAGATATCAGTCTGGATTAGATACTGTTTTACCAGAGATATCAGTCTGGGTTAGATACTGTTTTAACAGAGATATCAGTCTGGGTTAGATACTGTTTTAACAGAGATATCAGTCTGGGTTAGATACTGTTTTAACAGAGATATCAGTCTGGATTAGATACTGTTTTAACAGAGATATCAGTCTGGATTAGATACTGTTTACCAGAGGAGATATCAGTCTGGATTAGATACTGTTTACCAGAGGAGATATCAGTCTGGGTTAGATACTGTTTACCAGAGATATCAGTCTGGTATAGATACTGTTTACCAGAGATATCAGTCTGGTTTAGATACTGTTTACCAGAGGAGATATCAGTCTGGTATAGATACGGTTTACCAGAGATATCAGTCTGGATTAGATACTGTTTTAACAGAGATATCAGTCTGGATTAGATACTGTTTACCAGCGGAGATATCAGTCTGGATTAGATACTGTTTTAACAGAGATATCCGTCTGGGTTAGATACGGTTTACCAGAGATATCAGTCTGGATTAGATACTGTTTTAACAGAGATATCAGTCTGGATTAGATACTGTTTACCAGAGATATCAGTCTGGGTTAGATACTGTTTACCAGAGGAGATATCAGTCTGGATTAGATACTGTTTTAACAGAGATATCAGTCTGGGTTAGATACGGTTTACCAGAGATATCAGTCTGGATTAGATACTGTTTACCAGAGATATCAGTCTGGATTAGATACTGTTTACCAGAGATATCAGTCTGGATTAGATACTGTTTACCAGAGATATCAGTCTGGTTTAGATACTGTTTACCAGAGATATCAGTCTGGATTAGATACTGTTTACCATAAGGGAGATATCAGTCTGGATTAGATACTGTTTACCAGAGATATCAGTCTGGATTAGATACTGTTTACCAGAGGAGATATCAGTCTGGATTAGATACTGTTTTAACAGAGATATCAGTCTGGGTTAGATACTGTTTAACAGAGGGAGATATCAGTCTGGGTTAGGTACTGTTTACCAGAGATATCAGTCTGGATTAGATACTGTTTTAACAGAGATATCAGTCTGGATTAGATACTGTTTTAACAGAGATATCAGTCTGGGTTAGATACTGTTTACCAGAGATATCAGTCTGGTTTAGATACTGTTTTAACAGAGATATCAGTCTGGATTAGATACTGTTTTGACAGAGATATCAGTCTGGGTTAGATACTGTTTTAACAGAGATATCAGTCTGGTTTAGATACTGTTTACCATAAGGGAGATATCAGTCTGGATTAGATACTGTTTACCAGAGATATCAGTCTGGATTAGATACTGTTTACCAGAGATATCAGTCTGGTTTAGATACTGTTTACCAGAGATATCAGTCTGGATTAGATACTGTTTTAACAGAGATATCAGTCTGGATTAGATACAGTTTTAACAGAGATATCAGTCTGGATTAGATACTGTTTTAACAGAGATATCAGTCTGGGTTAGATACGGTTTACCAGAGATATCAGTCTGGATTAGATACTGTTTACCAGAGATATCAGTCTGGATTAGATACTGTTTACCATAAGGGAGATATCAGTCTGGATTAGATACTGTTTACCAGAGATATCAGTCTGGATTAGATACTGTTTTAACAGAGATATCAGTCTGGATTAGATACTGTTTACCAGAGATATCAGTCTGGTTTAGATACTGTTTACCATAAGGGAGATATCAGCATGGGTTAAATACTGTAAGGGGCTGGAGCAGGATATCAAGGTGTTTGTGTAGATCAGTCAACCATGTACTGCAGGGTACCGGCCAACAGGCAGAGCGATAATCATGGTTTATCCTTTGTGGTTTGCCCAAACACGCCATCACCGCAGTCAAACTGGCACTGTGTGTGTGTGTGTGTGTGTGTGTGTGTGTGTGTGTGTGTGTGTGTGTGTGTGTGTGTGTGTGTGTGTGTGTGTGTGTGTGTGTGTGTGTGTGTGTGTGTGTGTGTGTGTGTGTGTGTGTGTGTGTGTGTGTGTGTGTGATTTCACACCTGCTGTCGTGCTTCAGAACAGGTAGCCTAGCGGTTAAGAGCGTTGGGCCAGAAATCCGAAAGGTCGCTGGTTCGAATCCCTGAGCCAGCAAGGTGGAAAAATGGGCCATTCTGTCCTTGACAGTTAACCCCCAACAATGACTGGATATTGATTATGGCACTGCACTGCATCTCTCTGATTCAGAGGGGTTGGGATAAATGCAGAGCACACATTTCGGTTGAATGCAATCAGTTGTGCAACTGACTAGGTGAGTTTAATCCAGGGTTCTCATGTTTTATTATACTGCTGAGTTTAATCCAGGGGTTCTCATGTTTTATTGTTTAATTATACTGCTGAGTTTAATCCAGGGGTTCTCATGTTTTATTATACTGCTGAGTTTAATCCAGGGGTTCTCATGTTTAATTATACTGCTGAGTTTAATCCAGGGGTTCTCATGTTTTATTATACTGCTGAGTTTAATCCAGGGGTTCTCATGTTTTATTGTTTAATTATACTGCTGAGTTTAATCCAGGGGTTCTCATGTTTTATTGTTTAATTATACTGCTGAGTTTAATCCAGGGGTTCTCATGTTTTATTGTTAAATTATACTGCTGAGTTTAATCCAGGGGTTCTCATGTTTTATTGTTTAATTATAATGCTGAGTTTCACCCAGGGGTTCTCATGTTTAATTATACTGCTGAGTTTAATCCAGGGGTTCTCATGTTTTATTATACTGCTGAGTTTAATCCAGGGGTTCTCATGTTTAATTATACTGCTGAGTTTAATCCAGGGGTTCTCATGTTTAATTATACTGCTGAGTTTAATCCAGGGGTTCTCATGTTGAATTATACTGCTGAGTTTAATCCAGGGGTTCTCATGTTTAATTATACTGCTGAGTTTAATCCAGGGGTTCTCATGTTTAATTATACTGCTGAGTTTAATCCAGGGGTTCTCATGTTTAATTATACTACTGAGTTTAATCCAGGGGTTCTCATGTTTAATTATACTGCTGAGTTTAATCCAGGGGTTCTCATGTTTTATTGTTTAATTATACTGCTGAGTTTAATCCAGGGTTCTCATGTTTTATTGTTTAATTATACTGCTGAGTTTAATCCAGGGGTTCTCATGTTTAATTATACTGCTGAGTTTAATCCAGGGGTTCTCATGTTTAATTATACCGCTGAGTTTAATCCAGGGGTTCTCATGTTTTATTGTTTAATTATACTGCTGAGTTTAATCCAGGGGTTCTCATGTTTTTTATTGTTTAATCTCATGTTTTATTGTTTAATTATACTACTGAGTTTAATCCAGGGGTTCTCATGTTTAATTATACTGCTGAGTTTAATCCAGGGGTTCTCATGTTTAATTATACTGCTGAGTTTAATCCAGGGGTTCTCATGTTTAATTATACTGCTGAGTTTAATCCAGGGGTTCTCATGTTTTATTGTTTAATTATACTGCTGAGTTTAATCCAGGGGTTCTCATGTTTAATTATACTGCTGAGTTTAATCCAGGGGTTCTCATGTTTAATTATACTGCTGAGTTTAATCCAGGGGTTCTCATGTTTTATTGTTTAATTATACTACTGAGTTTAATCCAGGGGTTCTCATGTTTAATTATACTGCTGAGTTTAATCCAGGGGTTCTCATGTTTTATTGTTTAATTATACTGCTGAGTTTAATCCAGGGGTTCTCATGTTTAATTATACTGCTGAGTTTAATCCAGGGGTTCTCATGTTTAATTATACTGCTGAGTTTAATCCAGGGTTCTCATGTTTAATTATACTGCTGAGTTTAATCCAGGGGTTCTCATGTTTAATTATACTGCTGAGTTTAATCCAGGGGTTCTCATGTTTAATTATACTGCTGAGTTTAATCCAGGGGTTCTCATGTTTAATTATACTGCTGAGTTTAATCCAGGGGTTCTCATGTTTAATTATACTGCTGAGTTTAATCCAGGGGTTCTCATATTTAATTATACTGCTGAGTTTAATCCAGGGGTTCTCATGTTTAATTATACTGCTGAGTTTAATCCAGGGGTTCTCATGTTTAATTATACTGCTGAGTTTAATCCAGGGGTTCTCATGTTTTATTGTTTAATTATACTGCTGAGTTTAATCCAGGGGTTCTCATGTTTAATTATACTGCTGAGTTTAATCCAGGGGTTCTCATATTTAATTATACTGCTGAGTTTAATCCAGGGGTTCTCATGTTTAATTATACTGCTGAGTTTAATCCAGGGGTTCTCATGTTTAATTATACTACTGAGTTTAATCCAGGGGTTCTCATGTTTTATTGTTTAATTACTTGTTTAATTATGTTTTACTGCTGAGTTTAATCCAGGGGTTCTCATGTTTAATTATACTGCTGAGTTTAATCCAGGGGTTCTCATGTTTAATTATACTGCTGAGTTTAATCCAGGGGTTCTCATGTTTTATTGTTTAATTATACTACTGAGTTTAATCCAGGGGTTCTCATGTTTTATTGTTTAATTATACTGCTGAGTTTAATCCAGGGGTTCTCATGTTTAATTATACTACTGAGTTTAATCCAGGGGTTCTCATGTTTAATTATACTGCTGAGTTTAATCCAGGGGTTCTCATGTTTAATTATACTGCTGAGTTTAATCCAGGGGTTCTCATGTTTAATTATACTGCTGAGTTTAATCCAGGGGTTCTCATGTTTTATTGTTTAATTATACTGCTGAGTTTAATCCAGGGGTTCTCATGTTTTATTGTTTAATTATACTGCTGAGTTTAATCCAGGGGTTCTCATGTTTAATTATACTGCTGAGTTTAATCCAGGGGTTCTCATGTTTAATTATACTGCTGAGTTTAATCCAGGGGTTCTCATGTTTAATTATACTGCTGAGTTTAATCCAGGGGTTCTCATGTTTAATTATACTGCTGAGTTTAATCCAGGGGTTCTCATGTTTAATTATACTGCTGAGTTTAATCCAGGGGTTCTCATGTTTTATTGTTTAATTATACTGCTGAGTTTAATCCAGGGGTTCTCATGTTTTATTGTTTAATTATACTGCTGAGTTTAATCCAGGGGTTCTCATGTTTAATTATACTGCTGAGTTTAATCCAGGGGTTCTCATGTTTAATTATACTGCTGAGTTTAATCCAGGGGTTCTCATGTTTTATTGTTTAATTATACTACTGAGTTTAATCCAGGGGTTCTCATGTTTTATTGTTTAATTATACTGCTGAGTTTAATCCAGGGGTTCTCATGTTTAATTATACTGCTGAGTTTAATCCAGGGGTTCTCATGTTTAATTATACTGCTGAGTTTAATCCAGGGGTTCTCATGTTTTATTGTTTAATTATACTGCTGAGTTTAATCCAGGGGTTCTCATGTTTTATTGTTTAATTATACTACCGAGTTGACAAAACGAGATGCAGTGCCTACAGTGTAACAATGTGCAAATCTCTCTCACGCAAACACTCCCTCCTAGCCCTGCCCCTGTCCTGTTCGCCCCTCAGGTCCCCACACGGACACTCCCTCCTAGCCCTGCCCCTGTCCTCTTCGCCCCTCAGCTCCCCACACGAACACTCCCCCCTAGCCCTGCCCCTGTCCTCTTCGCCCCTCATGTCCCCACACGAACACTCCCCCCTAGCCCTGCCGCCCTGCCCCTGTCCTCTTCGCCCCTCAGGTCCCCACACGAACACTCCCCCTAGCCCTGCCCCTGTCCTGTTCGCCCCTCACGAACACTCCCTCCTAGCCCTGCCCCTGTCCTCTTCGCCCCTCACGAACACTCCCTCCTAGCCCTGCCCCTGTCCTCTTCGCCCCTCACGAACACTCCCTCCTAGCACTGCCCCTGTCCTCTTCGCCCCTCATGTCTCCACACGAACACTCCCTCATAGCCCTGCCCCTGTCCTCTTCGCCCCTCAGGTCCCCACACGAACACTCCCTCCTAGCCCTGCCCCTGTCCTCTTCGCTCCACACGAACACTCCCTCCTAGCCCTGCCCCTGTCCTCTTCGCTCCACACGAACACTCCCTCCTAGCCCTGCCCCTGTCCTCTTCGCCCCTCAGGTCGCCACACGAACACTCTCCGCAGTCTCTGTAGTATACAGTATGTACCTGTGTGTCTGTCACACCTCCTCCAGCCAAAGCTGACCTTTCTCTCTCCCTCCCTCACTCTATCTCTCTCTTCCTCCCTCCTTCCATCTCTCTTCCTCATCTCTCTCCTCCTCCTCATCTCTCTCTCTTCCTCCCTCCATCTCTCTCTTCCTCCCTCCTTCCATCTCTCTCTCCCTCTTCCTCATCTCTCTCCTCCCTCTATATCTCTCTCTTCCTTCCTCCATCTCTCTCTTCCTCCCTCTATATCTCTCTCTTCCTCCCTCCTTCCATCTCTCTCTCTTCCTCATCTCTCTCCTCCCTCATCTCTCTTCCTCCCTCATCTCTCTCTTCCTCCCTCCTTCCATCTCTCTCTCTTCCTCTTCCTCATCTCTCTCCTCCCTCTATATCTCTCTCTTCCTCCCTCCATCTCTCTCTTCCTCCCTCTATATCTCTCTCTTCCTCCCTCCTTCCATCTCTCTCTCTTCCTCATCTCTCTCCTCCTCCTCATCTCTCTCTCTTCCTCCCTCCATCTCTCTCTTCCTCCCTCCTTCCATCTCTCTCTCCCTCTTCCTCATCTCTCTCCTCCCTCTATATCTCTCTCTTCCTTCCTCCATCTCTCTCTTCCTCCCTCTATCTCTCTCTCTTCCTCCCTCCTTCCATCTCTCTCTCTTCCTCATCTCTCTCCTCCCTCATCTCTCTTCCTCCCTCCATCTCTCTCTTCCTCTTCCTCATCTCTCTCCTCCCTCTATATCTCTCTCTTCCTCCCTCCATCTCTCTCTTCCTCCCTCTATATCTCTCTCTTCCTCCCTCCTTCCATCTCTCTCTCTTCCTCATCTCTCTCCTCCCTCATCTCTCTTCCTCCCTCCATCTCTCTCTTCCTCCCTCCTTCCATCTCTCTCTCTTCCTCTTCCTCATCTCTCTCCTCCCTCTATCTCTCTCTCTTCCTCCCTCCTTCCATCTCTCTCTCTTCCTCATCTCTCTCCTCCCTCTATATCTCTCTCTTCCTCCCTCCATCTCTCTCTTCCTCCCTCTATATCTCTCTCTTCCTCCCTCTATATCTCTCTCTTCCTCCCTCTATATCTCTCTCTTCCTCCCTCCTTCCATCTCTCTCCTCCCTCTATCTCTCTCTCTTCCTCCCTCCTTCCATCTCTCTCCTCCCTCTATATCTCTCTCTTCCTCCCTCCATCTCTCTCTCTTCCTCCCTCTATATCTCTCTCTTCCTCCCTCCTTCAATCTCTCTCTCTTCCTCATCTCTCTCCTCCCTCTATATCTCTCTCTTCCATCTCTCTCTCTTCCTCATCTCTCTCCTCCCTCTCTCTCCCTCTCCCAGCCCAGCCCAGCCCAGCCCAGCCCAGCCAAACCCAGCCCAGCCCAGCCCAGCCCAGCCCAGCCCAGCCACTATGTAAAGAACAGCAGTAGTATTGACATTTAACCCTATCATACCCAGACCATGATAGTTTGTACACACAAGTGCCCCTTCAGGCAAAAAAATGTTGTAGAGGTTGTTTTGGCAGTGAGAGAGCGGGAGAGAGAGAAAGAGAGTGAGAGCAGAAGGAGAGCGAGAGAGAGGGGTAGAAGGAGAGAGGAGGTAGAGAGCGACGGAGGGAGGAGGGGGTTAGGGAGGGGACCAGGGACACTAATGTGATGACAGGGTGGAGTGGTCACACCCAAACTGTGGCGCCTGACCCCCTCTAAGGCCAACGGCTTCGCCCTTAAACACACACACACACACACACACACACACACACACACACACACACACACACACACACACACACACACACACACACACACACACACACACACACACACACACACACACACAGAGAGTAACGTCATCTGTCCCAGGAGTTGAGGAAGTGTATTGTGTTTCAACAGTGTTTCAGTATTAAAGGACTCAGCTATACTACTACAGGCCTTTTCTGTCAGAACAGGAGTTCATCCCCATCAGGAAAAACTCCAGTCTTTAACCCAGCGTTCCCTACCTCTGTCCTGGAGTCTTTAATAACCCAGCGTTCCCTACCTCTGTCCTGGAGTCTTTAACCCAGCGTTCCCTACCTCTGTCCTGGAGTCTTTAACCCAGCGTTCCCTACCTCTGTCCTGGAGTCTTTAATAACCCAGCGTTCCCTACCTCTGTCCTGGAGTCTTTAACCCAGCGTTCCCTACCTCTGTCCTGGAGTCATTAACCCAGCGTTCCCTACCTCTGTCCTGGAGTCTTTAACCCAGCGTTCCCTACCTCTGTCCTGGAGTCTTTAATAACCTGAGTCTTTAATAACCCAGCGTTCCCTACCTCTGTCCTGGAGTCATTAATAACCCAGCGTTCCCTACCTCTGTCCTGGAGTCTTTAATAACCCAGCGTTCCCTACCTCTGTCCTGGAGTCATTAATAACCCAGCGTTCCCTACCTCTGTCCTGGAGTATTTAACCCAGCGTTCCCTACCTCTGTCCTGGAGTCATTAACCCAGCGTTCCCTACCTCTGTCCTGGAGTCTTTAACCCAGCGTTCCCTACCTCTGTCCTGGAGTCTTTAACCCAGCGTTCCCTACCTCTGTCCTGGAGTCTTTAACCCAGCGTTCCCTACCTCTGTCCTGGAGTCTTTAATAACCCAGCGTTCCCTACCTCTGTCCTGGAGTCTTTAATAACCCAGCGTTCCCTACCTCTGTCCTGGAGTCTTTAACCCAGCGTTCCCTACCTGTCCTGGAGTCTTTAATAACCCAGCGTTCCCTACCTCTGTCCTGGAGTCTTTAATAACCCAGCGTTCCCTACCTCTGTCCTGGAGTCTTTAATAACCCAGCGTTCCCTACCTCTGTCCTGGAGTCTTTAATAACCCAGCGTTCCCTACCTCTATCCTGGAGTCTTTAATAACCCAGCGTTCCCTACCTCTATCCTGGAGTCATTAACCCAGCGTTCCCTACCTCTGTCCTGGAGTCATTAACCCAGCGTTCCCTACCTCTGTCCTGGAGTCATTAATAACCCAGCGTTCCCTACCTCTGTCCTGGAGTCATTAACCCAGCGTTCCCTACCTCTGTCCTGGAGTCATTAATAACCCAGCGTTCCCTACCTCTGTCCTGGAGTCATTAACCCAGCGTTCCCTACCTCTGTCCTGGAGTCATTAATAACCCAGCGTTCCCTACCTCTGTCCTGGAGTCATTAACCCAGCGTTCCCTACCTCTGTCCTGGAGTCATTAATAACCCAGCGTTCCCTACCTCTGTCCTGGAGTATTTAACCCAGCGTTCCCTACCTCTGTCCTGGAGTCATTAACCCAGCGTTCCCTACCTCTGTCCTGGAGTCTTTAACCCAGCGTTCCCTACCTCTGTCCTGGAGTCTTTAATAACCCAGCGTTCCCTACCTCTGTCCTGGAGTCTTTAATAACCCAGCGTTCCCTACCTCTGTCCTGGAGTCTTTAATAACCCAGCGTTCCCTACCTCTGTCCTGGAGTCTTTAACCCAGCGTTCCCTACCTCTGTCCTGGAGTCTTTAACCCAGCGTTCCCTACCTCTGTCCTGGAGTCTTTAATAACCCAGCGTTCCCTACCTCTGTCCTGGAGTCTTTAATAACCCAGCGTTCCCTACCTCTGTCCTGGAGTCTTTAACCCAGCGTTCCCTACCTCTGTCCTGGAGTCTTTAACCCAGCGTTCCCTACCTCTGTCCTGGAGTCTTTAACCCAGCATTCCCTACCTCTGTCCTGGAGTCTTTAACCTCTGTCCTGGAGTCCAGCGTTCCCTACCTCTGTCCTGGAGTCTTTTAACCCAGCGTTCCCTACCTCTGTCCTGGAGTCTTTAATAACCCAGCGTTCCCTACCTCTGTCCTGGAGTCTTTAACCCAGCGTTCCCTACCTCTGTCCTGGAGTCTTTATTAACCCAGCGTTCCCTACCTCTGTCCTGGAGTCTTTAACCCAGCGTTCCCTACCTCTGTCCTGGAGTCTTTAACCCAGCGTTCCCTACCTCTGTCCTGGAGTCTTTAACCCAGCGTTCCCTACCTCTGTCCTGGAGTCTTTAACCCAGCGTTCCCTACCTCTGTCCTGGAGTCTTTAACCCATCGTTCCCTACCTCTATCCTGGAGTCTGCCTTGTTAATCTGTCTATTGACCTATTGATAACTTAGTTAATGATCAACTCTGTCAACCAGTGTGTGTGTGTGTGTGTAGGCCAACAACCAGTGTGTGTGTGTGTGTGTAGGCCAACAGCCAGTGTGTGTGTAGGCCAACAGCCAGTTTGTGTGTGTGTGTGTGTGTGTGTAGGCCATCAGCCAGGGTGTGTGTGTGTGTGTGTGTGTGTGTGTGTGTGTGTGTGTGTGTGTGTGTGTGTGTGTGTGTGTGTGTGTGTGTGTGTGTGTGTGTGTGTGTGTGTGTGTGTGTGTGTGTGTGTGTGTGTGTGTTTGAGTAGGCAAACAGCCAGTGTGTGTGTGTGTGTGTGTGTAGGCCAACAGCCAGTGTGTGTGTGTGTAGGCGTGTGTGTGTGTGTGTGTGTGTGTGTGTGTGTGTGTGTGTGTGTGTGTGTGTGTGTGTGTGTGTGTGTGTGTGTGTGTGTGTGTGTGTGTGTGTGTGTGTGTGTGTGTGTGTGTAGGCCAACAGCCAGTGTGTGTGTGTAGGCCAACAGCCAGTGTGTGTGTGTGTGTGTGTGTGTGTCTCGTCGCGTTGCCTCTCGTCGCATTGCCTCTCGTTGCGTTGCCTCTCGTCGCGTTGCCTCTCGTCCTTATTATCAATGTGTTTTTTTTAAGTGCATTTTGTATTTATAATGATGTGTGCATATTTCTGTAATTCAGGGCTGTAAAAAGAGACTTCGGTCTCAGTACGACTCTCTGATCAAACTCAAGTTAAATAAAACAGGTTTACTGTTCGACAAAGTCTCGGTTGAGAAGAGACAAAGATGGAAATCGAAGAAATTGCAGACAGACAGACAGACAGACAGACAGGCAGACAGACAGGCAGACAGGCAGACAGACAGGCAGACAGGCAGTATAATGGGTATGTTACTAGCTCTTAACAGGGGATGTTACTAGCTCTTAACAAGGCAGTATAATGGGTATGTTACTAGCTCTTAAGGCAGTATAATGGGTATGTTACTAGCTCTTAACAAGGCAGTATAATGGGGATGTTACTAGCTCTTAACAAGGCAGTATAATGGGGATGTTACTAGCTCTTAACAAGGCAGTATAATGGGTATGTTACTAGCTCTTAACAGGGTATGTTACTAGCTCTTAACAAGGCAGTATAATGGGTATGTTACTAGCTCTTAACGAGGCAGTATAATGGGTATGTTACTAGCTCTTAACAGGGTATGTTACTAGCTCTTAACAAGGCAGTATAATGGGTATGTTACTAGCTCTTAACAAGGCAGTATAATGGGTATGTTACTAGCTCTTAACAGGGTATGTTACTAGTTCTTAACAAGGCAGTATAATGGGTATGTTACTAGCTCTTAACAAGGCAGTATAATGGGGATGTTACTAGCTCTTAACAAGGCAGTATAATGGGTATGTTACTAGCTCTTAACAGGGTATGTTACTAGCTCTTAACAAGGCAGTATAATGGGTATGTTACTAGCTCTTAACAGGGGATGTTACTAGCTCTTAACAGGGGATGTTACAGGGGATGTTACTAGCTCTTAACAGGGTATGTTACTAGCTCTTAACAAGGCAGTATAATGGGTATGTTACTAGCTCTTAACGAGGCAGTATAATGGGTATGTTACTAGCTCTTAACAGGGTATGTTACTAGCTCTTAACAAGGCAGTATAATGGGTATGTTACTAGCTCTTAACAAGGCAGTATAATGGGTATGTTACTAGCTCTTAACAGGGTATGTTACTAGTTCTTAACAAGGCAGTATAATGGCGTTCCCTACCTCTGTCCTGGACTGTTATGTTACTAGCTCTTAACAAGGCAGTATAATGGGGATGTTACTAGCTCTTAACAAGGCAGTATAATGGGTATGTTACTAGCTCTTAACAGGGTATGTTACTAGCTCTTAACAAGGCAGTATAATGGGTATGTTACTAGCTCTTAAGGCAGTATAATGGGTATGTTACTAGCTCTTAACAAGGCAGTATAATGGGGATGTTACTAGCTCTTAACAGGGGATGTTACTAGCTCTTAACAGGGGATGTTACAGGGGATGTTACTAGCTCTTAACAGGGTATGTTACTAGCTCTTAACAGGGTATGTTACTAGCTCTTAACAGGGTATGTTACTAGCTCTTAACAGGGTATGTTACTAGCTCTTAACAAGGCAGTATAATGGGTAAGTTACTAGCTCTTAACAGGGTATGTTACTAGCTCTTAACAAGGCAGTATAATGGGGATGTTACTAGCTCTTAACAAGGCAGTATAATGGGTATGTTACTAGCTCTTAACAAGGCAGAATAATGGGTATGTTACTAG